>NW_009941149.1:41419-64206 GCF_000696875.1 Nestor notabilis | reverse complement strand
TGATCTCCCCTCACCCCTCATGGCCGCCCCTCTCCCCCTCCCATCAACACAAAGGAGAATGGTCTTTCCCCACTGATGCCACAAGCAGAGGTCACCTTGGCCAAGATGCTCTGGGAGACTCCCAGGGCCATGACACGGCCGCTCTGGCTGCTGAGCCCCACTGGCAAGACACGAACATGCCCATCCAGGAGAGCTGGTCTGAGGTTCCAGGGATCTGCTGGCGCCGTTCCCTGCAGTGGGACTGAGGCACTTGTCCTGGGAAGAGGGGGAAAGAAGGAGGATTTAAAAGCCAGCAGAAGGTGGGAAAGGAGAAAACCTCTTGGCAGCTGCGAGACAGCATCTCATTTCTTCCTGGCTGTGCAAGCACCATTAGTGCACCTCATCTTTAGAGCCATCATGATGCCCGTGTTAATGTCCACCAGCAGCAGCGGGTGAGCTGAGCTCCTGAATAAGAGATGGGACTAAGGGGTGAGGGCAACAGGCATAAAACTTCAACTATAAAAGCAAACCCTCTTTGCAATCAGTGTTCTCTGGCTCTCCTCTTACCAAAGGCACCCCACAGCCTCTAGTCCAAGGCAAGGGATGGCTGGGAAATGTTATTTAAAGCCATTTTATCCAAAAGGATCTCCTGACATGCAGGAAAGAGAAAACTCCTCTGTCCCCAGAAGTAAATAAAGAAGAAACCCATCTTTGTGCCTGGAGCAGAACTTAAGCTCTGGGTTCCCTGGCTGGGGAGTTTGTCTCTGCCATTTCTCCTCCTCATGCCCTGTTCTCTTCACCATTGAAACAAACACATCCTCCTTCCCCAAAGGTCAATCGATCACGCAGCACTGCCAGGAATCAGAAAGGAAAACAAAATGATCCAAATCATTTGACAACTGGGGTTGGTCTCCCCTGTGCCAGCCTTTCTGACACCTAGTGGGCATCACCACTAGTGGGAAGCAGGAGCAGAAGTGCCCGGCCGTGCTCACCAACAGCCCCAGCAGTGACGAGCACTAATTCTGTCTCGGGGGCTGTTCTCCATCCTTTGCACAGCTGTGTCTCCTTAAAACCCTCCCAAGCCTCTGCGCTGAGCTTGCTCTTGCAGACATCCTGACAACTGCACGTTCCAGGGGAGAATCAAGATGGAAAAGGCTCAGGTCCTGATCCCAACATCTCACTATGAATCAGGATAAGGGTTTGGCAGTTAAGGCCTATCCTTCATTTCTGAGAGATCATCCAGGGTTTAGTCTGGTTTGTCACCCACCTGAGGTTACGTTGCTGACAGTACAGTGTACGCCAGGAAACCTCCACATTCCTTCAGGATGAGCAATACCCTTTCTAACAGGGGCTAGGCTCCATCCAGCTTTCACTCGAGATGATCTCTGCTCTTTAAGAAACTTTTTAGACTAGTTTCACACAGCACTGAACCTTTCTCAGTTGCTGGTAGTTCTACCCCTTCCCAGCTGGAACCACATGAGCAGAATTGCTGTGGGGCTGCCAACACACCAGCACACATCCTGTGGTGGTACAAACGGGCTTGTTCAGCCTGAAGAGAAGGCTGCAGGAGGACCTTATAACGGTCTTGCAGTGCCTCGAAGGGCTATAAGAAACCTGGAGAGGGGCTTTGGACAAGGGATGGAGGGACAGGACAAGGGGAATGGCTTGAACCTGCCAGAGGGGAGACTGAGATGAGCTGTTAGGAGGAAGTTCTTCCCTGTGAGGGTGGTGGGACACTAGGATATATTGAAGGGAGAAGCTGTGGCTGCCCCATCCCTGGCAGTGTTCAAGGCCAGGTTGGACACAGGGGCTTGAAGCAACCTGCTCTAGTGACGGTGTCCCTGCCCGTGGCAGGGGTTGGAGCTGGAGGAGCTTTAAGGTCCCTTCAACACAAATCAGGCTGGGATTGTGTGATTCTATACTAGTGACAAGCAGCAATTACCACTGAGCATCTATGGCATGATGCCAAAGGGGGGATCTAGGAAATGAAATACTGTGGCACCCTGGAGCCCAAATACTGCTGTTTCCCCAAGTGTTGACTGAAGGGCAAGAAGGGAACTGAGCCCATTTTATTGCAACATCACCACATGGTGTTGTCTTTCATCCATACCACACCACAGGAAGTCCTGCTCAAAGACTGCCAGCATAAAGAGGGATTTGGTTTGAATAACTAAAAAAGAGGGAGAAAACACATATGAAGAGGATTGCTTCTACCATGAGCGTTGGTTTTACTGCTTCTTAAAAGAGAGTAAAGAGTCAGCAGTTTCCCACCTTGCACAGGGACAAACTGAGGTACTGGAGGTATTGAACAAGTCCAAATCAATACCTCTCCACTTCCCTCCCCATCCTACAATTGCTCTGCATTGAAAGGTCACTACATTTTTACCTTCTGGTGAGGCAAAGCTCAAACAAACTGCCACAAAGCCCCTGTATGCAGCAAGCCCCAGTCTAATACCTTTTGGTTTTGCTGTCTCCCTTCAGACACAGCTCCCTTTTTTGCTGTCTCAGAGTTTCTGAACAACCTCAAAGCCTACAAGGGGAGAATCTCTACTCTGCACATTCCTTCCACTGCAAGTAGTATCTCTAAGAGGTGCAGGGAAAGCTCCCTCTGTCCCTGCTGCTGCGTAAATCTTCACTCTCCAAGGAAAATCCAGCAGCAAAACTAGTGCTCTGCTTACACAGATCCTTACTCTGCATCTTGCTCTTTGCAGCATTCCTCCTTTCTCTGCTAAAGGGAGAATTCTGATGTGCCTTGTGCAACAGAGAAGAAAGGTGGTACATTACTTAATGAAGTCCAGGGTAACACCCTGGTTCTTGGGGGACCCAGAGCTTGGGAAGAGGAGCCATGGACAACACAGCATGACAGCAGACAAGTCAACATATTTCTTGGTACAGGAGTGCAAGAAGAGCTTGATGGTAAAGCTTGCTCCTTCTGAGGGAGGCAGTTTTGGAGCCTGTGAGCACACATGGGGGCTGGGAGTCTCCATTGTGAGGATGTGGCTGACTCTAAACAGAACCAGGACCCCGGAGGATTCCACATTTCAGTCACGGTGAGGATAGATTTGCTTTTGGCACAGCTGTGGTGTTTCAGCCCAAACTCTCAGACATGGGAGTCGGAAAGGAACATCCGTAGCAAGTATCATTGGTATGTTGGAGCAACAAGTGCTTGAGTCAGCACAGAGATTTGAGACCACAAAAAACTTGAGTAATGCAGACAAAGAAAATATTACTCCCTAGCGCCAGATAAGCATCTGCACAGCAGATGCCACGTCAGCTTCTAGGTGTGAAGGTATTTGTATACAGGCAGCAAGGAGCTTAAAGTATTTGTAATCCCTTTTGCTGGGAAAAAAAGTGTTTTCTCTGCTTTTTTAGTAGAGATACTCACATATGATGAGCACAGAGGTGTCTCAGGTATGCTGGAGAGGGCTGGCCTTTCATCGTGTCTGTCAAAAGATGTTAGACCCAACGCATGTGCTACACTGGTGCCTGCAGACGAGCTCCTGTCCTTGTTCCCAAGGGACACGACTGCAAAGTCCTGCCTTCTAAGTTTTAAGCTTGTGTTAGCAATGCTAAGAGATCAGAAGACCTTTCCTATGCAAGGGTCACATCTGGAGGTCAGAGGCAACTTCAGTTGTCATTCTTTAACAGTAGTAAGATTCTCTGGCTCAGACAACAACTGTGAATGTAGAATAATCTAAACGTCCACACATTGCCAGTGGCACAGTACTGGCAGCGTATCCCATAATGATGGAAATCACTG
Source organism: Nestor notabilis (assembly GCF_000696875.1). Lineage (NCBI taxonomy): Eukaryota > Metazoa > Chordata > Aves > Psittaciformes > Psittacidae > Nestor > Nestor notabilis. The sequence goes on along the minus strand of NW_009941149.1, from coordinate 60,467 downwards.
CAGGGACAGATCCCTGCCACCAAATTTCTGTCCACAAAGGGCAGAGAAGATAAATTGATGGTGCTGAAAGTAGCTTCCTGAAGGAAAATGTTGCTCCACTCTTGTCTGCTTACAGATGGTTATTTCCCCTAAGATACGACACCTGGAAGAGCTCTATTCATCATTCCAGGATCAGCTAAGCCCACCCTTAGCTTAAAGACAAGTTTTCTGCTCCACTGTCAAACTCAGTAGTCTCTTCTGTCTCTTATCCCTGACATACAGAGCCACAACATAAGGATTTTGTACAAAATGCTCCCCTCCCACTGGTGCAGAGGCCTGCCACTACCCTCCATCAGCAAAACACAACCGCTTTTATGCTGTCTGTTGGGAACTGGGAAAAGCAAGAGTGAAACAGCGAAGAGCACAAACACAGCTGAAGCTGGCTCACGTGTCAATCCACCTCTTCCATCCAGGACACGAAGTCAGGTCTTAGGGGAACAGCCCAGCATGTTCTGCTCACCCATACTTTGCCCAGGACAGGAAGATATTCATGTCTACATGAGAATACGAGGTGCACAATCACTTGAGCTCAGGAGGTTCAGAAAGCAGCTAAACTGGTTCTTTCCACCAGCTTTTAAATGAAGAGTCATGGGTCTACCTAAAATCAGCACAAAGGTGTGAAGTCACCGCTATCAGGAAGATGATCAGCAAAAATTACTTGAAGGGATGTTGGTCCCACTCCTGTTGACACAGGCAAAGCAAAACCATCATGAGAAAGGAAAACAGCCTTTCCTCTGCTGGACCTCTACATCTTACCAGCACCTTCCACCTCCTTCTATTTCCTACTGCTAATCATCAAGGACTCTGACTACATGTTCTCATGCCTCTGAGACAGAAATCGGGTTACCTTGCTGCAGTCAGTAGGGAAAATGAACTGAGAGCCAAACCAGATGGGAGAGTTGCTTTAGAGAGAAACATCAGCTGATTTTGAAAGGAGAGACAGAATAACTGATAAAGAGCTGATGATCAGTTCTGCAGCTCCCATGACCACCACTTACTGAGCAAGACAGCTGAGTACTAGGGAGTGCAGCAGTTAAACTGCAAACCAAGCCAGTGTGCTGGGTGGTGGGAGGGAACAGAAATGGGAGCAGATCTTCAAACCCAGCTGACAGCTTTATTATATCCAAGTGTTTTAAAGATTTCTACAGCACTAAATGGCACTGCTGTGTTCCCATCAGACAGCCAACTAATTTGCCTGTTTCCGTCTCAGGAAATTCACCTCTTACTTTGATCCAGTTTGGCACAAAGCCATCATGAGCATGAGAGAAAACACCTAGCTGGATATCCAGCACTCAGCCAAAGGGCATCTCCCCCAGAGGCCTCTTCCATTCAGTAGCAAAGAAACAGAGCTGGAGACAGGAAAGGAAAGACATATTCAGTCCCAGAACTGCAAGCTCCTCACCTGCTTTCTTTCCACTGCATCCAGGAGCAGTGGAAAGCCATTCTTCACAGGGTGCTTGGCAAGAGGAAAGCTATTTTTAACAGGATTCTTTACATACATGTATATATATTTTTATGTGCATACAACTGTACATATACTTATCTATATCTTTGTGTGTGTTGGTTTAGGTATTTGATGGCATCTGTTTGTGTATTAGTCAAGTGTTGTTAGAAATGTTGTGCTTCACCTTAAAACTGTGAATGAAGCCTAGATTGCTGCTGGACACACATATAACCTCCTATCCCTAGGCATAAACCATTGACCAAGTCTGAAACTACCACTGGATGCAGTCAGGAGCTCACAAAGCAAGGGGGTGCACTCTGAACCTTGTGACTCAACAGGAGGATCTCCCTTATTCCTTTATATCCCCAGGTTCAGTACACATCACATTAGTCCAATTCTGTATAAATCATTACCAATCTTGATACGATTTCCTTTTGCCATTGAATTCTGTTGAATCAATAAATCTCTAAGAACATCACTTTTTGCTGATATCACTGATCCTTTGAGCGATTCTAACCACTCTTGTCACTACAAGTAGCACAATCACTGTCACAGGTTCCCTCAGCTCCCCACATTAGTCAAGTATCCATTAAAGCCAGATTGCTGGTGGGCTAAAACTTGGATGTGCAGCAAGACACCCTGTCCACAGCTGTTGCACCCCAGAGAAAAAGGAATGGAGTGTTTATTAGTTTGACTAAAGATTACAAGCAACCAGAGAGCAACGCAGAACAAACAGATGGAATAATGATCTTTTAATAGCATCATTATGGGATGGTGCATCACATACTGGACACAGTTACCTAGGTGTCCAAGAGAGTCCTCCCACTGAGCTCTCATGCATCAGAAGGCAGCTATCAACTCACAAGTGTGGGCACTTAGCATCTCAGGAGCTCGTCCACTGCCCATTTGACACCACAGCAGGAAGTGAATTTAGGGAAAGCTTTCCATTTCATTATGGAATAGTTTTGTCATGGACAAGAAAAGGAAATGGCATCAGGTTCTTTCTTCCCGTGCTCGATCTTTGAATCTTGATTCTTCTCATTCTCCAATCTACTTTAAAACAAGGGAGGGGGAGAAATGTCATAGTTCAGAATTTGTCTCATACTTGACAGGAACAACCAAACATCCATGGCCTCGGATAAAAAATGCATCCAGCTTCACTGAGCTGCTTATTAACTTGTTTAGTATCAGACTCACACCAGGAGGAAGGTGTGAACAGCAACGCACATCCACAAACCACTTCACACGTGCACAAATGAAATGTCAACTGTTCATCAGTGTAGAGGCAAAAAAAGAACCAGACTGCTATTAAAAATCACAACAGGGAAGTAAGTAGCACAGGACACAGATCAACACACATCACAAAGCCTCAAAGCTGAGCTGGCTCAGGCTATATGCTCATGTATGGTCTGCTGAGAAATGCATCTGAATTAAGAGCTACGATATGGGGAAGAAATTTGGGATGTGTTTTTCCAAGGGAACATGTGACTGCTCCTACAGCAGTCTGTAGCCTGCACTCTATCTCCAGCAACTTTGTCACCATGGCAACCTGACATTCTTCTGCAAGACACACTTGTTAATAACATTTTAGGGATAGATTTGTGCCAGAAAGGAGCATCCACACATGATGGACACAGCAACCCTCTGAGAGCAGCTGGTCCAGGAGCACCTGGGTCCTGCTCAGCCCTGGAGGTGGGGGATGCAGGCCAAAGAATCAGGATCAGCTGCTAGAATCAGTGCTGGGAACAAAGAGATGAGAAAAACAGGAACAAGTGGGAACAGGGGAAAATCCAGCTTAGTTTAAGAACAAATCTTTTGCTGAGAGAGCTGGGCTGGGGCAGCCTGGAGTAGAGAAGGCTCCTGAAGGGGACACCTTAGAGCAGCTCCAGTCCCTAAAGGGGCTCCAGGAAACCTGGAGAGGGGCTTTGGACGAGGGCCTGGAGGGACAGGACAAGGGGAATGGCTTGAACCTGCCAGAGGGGAGACTGAGATGAGCTCTGAGGCAGAAGCTCTTCCCTGTGAGGGTGCTGAGGCGCTGACACAGGGTACCCAGAGAAGCTGTGGCTGCCCCATCCCTGGCAGTGTTCAAGGCCAGGTTGGACACAGGGGCTTGGAGCAACCTGCTCTAGTGGAAGGTGTCCCTGCCTGTGGCAGAGGTTGGAGCTGGGTGAGCTTTAAGGTCCCTTCCAACACAAACCAGTCTGTGATATTCAAACCTCATGAACCTGGCCCTGTTTGAACCAGGGGTGGGCTTCCAGAGGTCCTTCCCAACCTCAGTGATTTTTTGACAAGCTCATTTCTATTGCTTGCAAAATACAGCATTGAGCAGTAAGCTGGAAGACAGCTGAGAGCCCTTTCTGTTCCTCCAGTGAAGTCCTGCTACTTTTCTCCAGGAATTAGATTAAAGGGCTCACAATTAGACAGGGAAGTCCAAGAAATCATGCAAGCTCTTCATCCTTTAGAAGCAGGAACAATCTCCTCAGTTGGTCTAATCCTTCAAAACAGATCCAGAAGAGGTGGACAAAGGGCAAGGCAAAAATCAGTGCCATTCAGAATAGCAACAAGAGATTATCACAGCAGCTCTCCTCTCTGCTGTAACACCTCCTGCTTCATCCCTGCACCATGATCTGACCTGAGCATCAGGAAAAGTCCTGCCTGGGTCTGTTTCAGCTTCAGTCCTTCACCTCTGAACAGATGAAAGAAGGCTGTCTTCTCTGCTTCAGATGTCAGATGACACCCAGGACTCAGCTATCACAGACAGGCTCCAAGGCAGGTTGTCATTTCCTCCACGTTGCCTAAGTGATAAATTGCTCCAGCTTTCATTCTCAAAGCCAATTGGATACGGAGCTCATGCACTGAGCAACAGATCCCATTCTGCAGGGATTTTCCTTCCCTCTGATGCTTCATTTTTTTCCCCCCAGAAAGCAATAAGCTTCTTTCTGAGAACTGCAGAATGTGGAGTGGGTGAATGGAGAGGAAAAGACAAAGACAATTCATGAGAATACAAAACTGGAACTAAAATCAAGCAGCTTCTTAATGAGGACACTGGGGATAAAAGCTCTGCTTTCCATGCTCCAGGAGGGTTATACACCCTGCTCCATTATTATTTTTGTAGAAGACAGACCAACAAGCACCCATTTCACTCTGAAGGTTGGATCCTGGATTTCTTGGGTATGACAAGAGGCCTAATGTTATTCTTCCACTGAAAACAAGCCCACTACTATTCAAGGACGTCAAGCTATTCACTTCTGCTTCTGCAAAGCTGCTAATCAACTTCTAACAACTGCCCTCGCCACATTCCCACCAGCTTTGGGCTCTGCTTGGTGAGAACTCAGCCAAAGAGTCATTGTCACAGCCCCTTGGCTTGATGCGGGTGGAATTTGGTGGTCTGTTAAAGACACCTTCCTTGTGTGATTAACAACGGTAAGAGAAAATCAACATTCACTATCTCCATGTATGCTGCAAGCAAAGGCAGGAGCTTTCTTCTCAGTTTTCCTGTTCAAGGACATGAAGCACTGCTGGTGAGACTCCCTACAGCAGTCATAGGCTGGGCTCCACCCTGAAGAGCATAAACTGCCTTAGGCAGTTGGTTTTGGAAGAGCAGAGCATTGGGGCCCTTTTCCTTTGCTTTCTGGGGTTCAAGGTGTTAGGTGAGTTTGAGCCACTTCTTCAGCAATTCAGAGCCACAAACACCATCAAGCAGATTCCAATCCAACGGAATCTATCACTCTTTATACTTTGCTGACACTGGTGACTGACACAGCTCCAACTAACTCTACACATACCTGGCAGGCCAAGCTAACTAATGACCTTAACACTTGCTGAAGGCTAGGCTGTTAGGGTGACCAGATGTTGTGCAGCAGCTGGCTCTCCTACTATCACTGGAGCAGTTGATGTGCCTGAGTGGTACCTGAGCTACTTGTTGGCCCACAGCACGACATGTGAATTTTACAGTTCCAGGCATGCACTAGGAAGCAAATCCAGCAAATCTGATTAGGATTTGTCACTGAAGTAAGCTCATTAATCACTGATGTGGTTCTTTCCTACGCAGTTTGCCAACTCCTGCAGGTACCAGCAGGGTCTGAAGGCTGCAGACTTGGAAAAGTTCTTCTTTATGTAACAATTACACTGATTTTTTTCCTCTTGAATATTAATATTCTAAGAAATAAAGAGCCACAAAGCACTGGTGAGCTACTTTAGCCCAGCTTTTTGCATAGATTCAGGCACAGGATTCCCATGAAATAACCCCTATAGCCATAAAGATAAGAAGATCTAGTTTAGAAAATGTAAAATCCAGAATGAAAACCCCTGTCAGTCACTTGCCTTAGTACTTTTTGCAGCAGTCACTTACCACACTATTGCATAAAAGCCTCACATTTCATTACTTACCTGAACTTGTCTAGCTTTGCCTGCCAACAACAGGTTCTTTGAATAACAGATGAAAGTCGCCTGTTATTAAACTGCTGCTTCCTCAGCCTCTGCCAAAATGCTCTCAGATAAGCTAAGGCAGCTGAGCTCCTGCCATCTCAAAACACAGCATGTATTTCCCATGTCCCACCAAACAGAGCCATCGCAGTACAGCTCATAATGATGCTAACCATGATCCCACAGGTGCCAAAGAGGGGGAGAAGCCAGGAATAACATGAAATCATTTGGATATGTGTGGCTCCAAATTAAAGCCATGGATGAAACCCTCTAATTCTGAACACAAGTGAAACTGAGAAATGAGACTTCTCTCCAGACTTCACAGCTAATGAGAAGTCAAATCGATAAAACCAAGAGAAAAAGGAAGTTTTGAAGGGGTTTGAAATTCAGCCTTAATCTCCTGATGTATCTGCCTCTGAGATGGCCAAAACCTAGGACACCGCTATGAAACACAGCTCCATCAATGACACTTACAACCTATTTTTAAGAGCAAGCAGAAACTATTAAAATCATACAATATCTTGAGTTGGAAGGGGCACATAAGGATCACCAAGTCCAACTCTAGCACAGGATTTCAAGACCATAAATCCCTCCCCATTTGCTTCACATTCTCCTTCCAGAAGATTTGACAGTGTAGAAATTTGTTAGACATTAGATACAGGAACACAAAACATTTGTGATTGCTGCTTAAGGGGAACAGCTCCTCTCGAGAGCCACAGAATCCAGTTAAGATACCTGGCGTTTTCCAAGGGCAAGGAAAAGGATGTCTCCCCATTCGGAGCACATGGATCTCCTTGCCCACAACTCTTCTGGAAGACCAGTTGAAGAAAATTCAACCCAAATTCACTGAGCCAGGCTGAGAGAGGCTACTCCTCAGTAAGCCTCAGTCTTTCCACACCATCTCTCCTTAGATGAAAGGTACCCAGAAAGACACAGAGTGCACACCAGAATGCCACTGCAATATGCTCAAGGAAGTTCAAATACACTTAGGGAAGTAGGAGGTTTCTATGGGAGGAAAGGCAGTGATTAAAGCAGCCTATCACCTTTACTGGCTCACAGATAAACTAAAATACCATATGGATTTAATGAAATCCTTTTGACAAACAAAGACCTGCCTTAGCAGAATGACTGGGTTTTCCTTTCATATCTAAATTCAAGGAGAGTAGGGGTTACATCTCCTTCAGCACATACAGATTTACCACGGATGTGCTTATGAGTAACGCGTGTTAGTTTTTGGTGAGTCATCTAAAGCTGCTGTGTTCCCAATGCAGCAGGCCTGAATTGAGCTCCACACACATGGAGCATTCAGTTCTGGCACTCTCCACAAGGACACAGACCTGCTAATGAGATGTACCCAAGCGTGTGTGCAAACCCTTCTAATCACAAAGGCATAGTGCTAAGTGATTTCCTCTTCTTTTCCCAGCTACTTTAGAACTGGTTTGCATGCCAAAGAACATCCTCCATTCTGTGTTCCTCAATCTCTTTCAAAGGCACTTCCCTTTAGATTAACTCCATCAGACAGCAGGTGGAATATCAGCAGCAATTAGAGCTGCTCCCACCTAAAGCCTCAGAAGTAGCACAGCAAAGGTGGTTTGTGTAGGATAGACCTTGCCAGCTCCACTGAAGCATGAATGCCTTTTATCATCATTCTCATCAACTCAAACATCTCCTTCACAGCTTCTCTGCAACAAACACTTGCCCTGAGTAAACCTCATCTTGGTTCTCCCAGATACCATATTACACCTTCCATATTTGTTTGCTGAACTGTGTGGCCTTGGGACCCTATTGCATTAGATTCAGCACAAAGACATGGCCATTCACCCAAGAGTTTGCAGTACAAATAGATACAAGATGCCAGAGCACCAGCACAAGGTGGTGGGTGACTTGCTGAATGAATGGGGCCATCCAACAACTCTTTGCCAACACATGGCCAGGGCAGTCCACAGGCATTCCCATCCATGGTGGTGGTAGTGCTGTTTGTGGCACTGAGTTTCCCCAGAAGCACATCCTACAAATGCTTAGGGTTAAATAGCACTGAACATGTTCACAGCCAAGAATCACATTCTCCAAGAGGTCCTTTATCCCGAGCAGTCATTGCCCAGCCTGCTGCAAAAGCTGCATAAAAGCTACACTTCGAATTTCACTCACCCAAAGGGTATTATTCCATCTTGTCAGAGCTGAAGTAGCTGGGTTTATGCCAGTGTCCGTGGCTGCTGCCTCTTCCCATTGAAGGGAAGGCTTCAGGAGCAAATATGTCTTTGAAAAAAAGAACATGGAGACATATGTGAGCATTGTGTACTTTCAAGCATGCACTCATTCAGCACTCCACATCAAAACAACCTCGAGGATGCACAGAAGTACTCATTATAGAATCCCAGCCTGGTTTGGGCTGGAAGGGACCTTAAAGCTCACCCAGCTTCAACCCCTGCCACGAGCAGGGACACCTTCCACTGGAGCAGGTTGCTCCAAGTCCCTGTGTCCAACCTGGCCTTGAACACTACCAGGGATGGGGCAGCCACAGCTTCTCTGGGCACCCTGTGCCAGCACCTCAGCACCCTCACAGGGAACAGCTTCTGCCTTAGATCCAACCTGAACTTCCCCTGGTTCAATTTAAACCCATCACCCCTTGTCCTATCACTCCAGTCCCTGATGAAGGTCCCTCTGCAGCATCCTTGTAGCTCCTTTCACACACTGAAGCTGCTCTGAGGTCTCCAGCAGCTTCTCTTCTCCAGCCTGAACACCCCAATGTTCTCAGCCTGTCTCCATACAGGAGCTGCTCCAGCCCCTGATCACCCTCGTGGCCTCCTCTGGACTTGCTCCAACAGCTCCATGCCCTTCTTAAGCTGAGGACACCAGCCCTGCACCCAGTGCTGCGAGTGGGGTCTCACCAGAGCAGAGCAGAGGGGCCGGAATCCCTACCTCATCCTGCTGCTCACACTGCTGGGGATGCAGCCCAGTTACAAGAGCACAAACCTGGCAATCCAGAAAACACATATACAGACATACAGAGCCTCAGCATTGCCCTACTTCACACCCACTGCCCTCACCCCTTCCTCAGTGAGACACCCCTCTGCAATGGGAAAAGCAGCTGGCTGTGAGCAAACTGCTGGCCTTCCATCTCTTGCTGTCCCTCAGATGGATGACCTTCAGGTGTTCCAAGCAGATGATCCAAGAGGCAGAACTGGCTTACCTTCTCTGTGACTGCTCCCTCGCCTGTTGGGGTTCATTATGGGCAGGTACATAAACTGTAAATGAAAGATGTTTCTTTAAAAACCTGATCAGAAGTCTCCCTCTCCTCCATTTCCCCAGGTACTGTGTGATCACTGAAGTCAGCCCAAACGTCATTATTCACTTCTCTGAAAACAAGATTACTGCTGATACTATTGCAAAGCACTGATGGTGCCAAGGAAGTCTGCAGGCAGTCCAAATCCCTTACCTGACCTTCTCCAGCCAGGACAGCAGAACCTGCAGAGCAGTTAGTCTGCTGCAGTCACACAGGGCACCTTTGTGACTCATTTAGCCCAAATTACTCTTTTAAAAGCTCTCTATACTCTCCTTTTGTTGGTCTCTATCCAAGTAAAATGAGCCCAGCCTCAGCCAGTCACAATTCCTTCTCCTACTCGAATGCCACCAGCCTACAGGAGCTACAACCACATCATCTCAGCCAGGTTGAGTTACAGCTCTAGAGCAAGAGCTACAGTGCATTTGCTGCAGGCCTTTGCAGAAAGAAATATTTTCCTTTTCACATGCAATAATTCCCTTTGGCAGTTATTCCTTATTAACATTGCAGGAAATATATTCCCCTGCAGGAATATTGGCAGCAGGACTGAATCTTAAGTGACAGCTAAAGACGACTTGCAGGAAGATGTCTGCTTGTAAAAGCAAGTGTTTATACCGAGTGCCCTATTAAACAAGAGTTATGCTTAACCCACAGAGGACAGGCTGAGCATCCAAGACTGTGGTACATATTTCAGTGCTTCACATGCAGCCTTTCTGCTCTGCAGAGCAAGGCTTCCTGTGGTGCATTCACTAGCTGCTTGTGAATAGAGAGCCTGAACAACAAAGATGTAAAAATAAAACTACATGAGAAGCCAGTTTGGCAATTCAAAGCAAGGGAAGGTGACAAAGAATCCCATTTGCTGCAAGTTATTCATCCAGTCACTCGCACTTCCCCCCAAAAAAGGCTCTCCATATCCTCTGGCACCTTGCTTGTGAAAGCATCCTGGCTCCCTGCATATGATCCTCAAGGACAACACCCACTGCAGAGCTGTGCTGTAAGTGCAGGCGCCCAGGTTCAGGTATCAGTTCATGGAGAAAGCAGACACGAGCATGATGTGAACACAGCTTGGAGGAGTTCACAGGTTGGGTTGGCATTTAATCACACCTTAAAACCCAAACAAGAGCTCAAAAGGGGCACACAAATCTCAATGGAGCAAATGTGCTTCAGCTGTACCATGATTACATGCTCAGCTGGGGGCTGGCTTTGGTAACAGAGCCAGAGTCAGCAGTATTTGTTTCCATCTAAGATGTGTCAATCCCTTTTCTCCAGGCATTGTGTCAGTGAAGGAGTGTTGGAGCTGGTGGATGTGCCAGACTGCTGCAGAGATTCACACTCTCCCCAGGCATCCATCAGGCAAAGTCAAACCTCTCAGCTGATGGCAAGTGAAGCATTACAGGAGACAGCTGAGTTGCAAACCACATTGAGTCTTCTGATCAAAACCTCCAGCTGCAGCAGGAGCTGTCGTTCATACAGCTACCCCTGACCTCCTCTGGAGAGGATGAGCAGAATTTCTGCTCCCCCAAGCAGCAAACCTGAGTTTTCTCCTCCCTTACCTCCTCACTGCTCAGTGATTCAGAGCTGGATGTGCCTCGATGGCACTGCACCACAACGTTGGAGATGAGCTCACCGGAGACTTCCACAACACTTCTGCAGAAAGTGGTTGGCTGTAACAGATCAAAACAGAGCAAATCCACAGGACAAACCCTCTCACAGGGCCTTCCTTGGGGGTGGGAACTTGTACAGGGATTAAATTCCAAGAGGAAGATCATACACCTCTCACTTTACTGGAGCAGACTGCAGCCAGGTAAATATATTCTGGCGGCACATGACTACACCCAAGTTATTGCTCCACAATTACATGTTAGTTGTATGAAGCCTTCAGCCTGCTTGAGGTGTAAGAAATTCTCTAACTCCTTTTCATGGCTCTGGCATCACCAAGCACAAGGGCTGTCAGGGCTATGCTGATAGCAGCTCCAGCTCTAGAGGTTAAACTACCTTCAAAGAAGCTGCCTCTATGATTTGACAGAAGCTCCAGCAAAACTTGCACCCAAGTTTGGAAAAGAAAGAGGTCCTCACACTATCTTTCATACTGTATTTCCCCAAAAAGAAAAGAAGAGGGCTGGTGGCTGCTCAGGATACAGTGATAACTTCACAGCAGCCAACCCTTGTGTCTTTAAAGGAAACCTGGCAGTGACCATCAGTTTCATGTTATCCCACCTTACACACACATACAAGCTGTTTAGCTCAAGAGTAGCGATACTCAAAGAGACGTTTGCCCCCCTCTTCATGGAGTAAACTACTTCCCTCTGGCAGGTTCAAGCTATTCCCCTTGTCCTGTCCCTACATCCCTCGTCCAAAGCCCCTCTCCAGGTTTCCTGGAGCCCCTTTAGGCAGTGGAGCTGCTCTAAGGTCTCCCCAGAGCACAGCAGAGGAGCAGGATCCCCTCCCTGAGCTGCTGCTCACGCTCTGGGGGTGCAGCCCAGAAACCAGCCATGTCCTGCCAGGTCACTGGCAGTTTCTCATCACCCAACACCCCCAAGTCCTTTATCCTGCATCAATTTGGGGTTTCACATTCACTTACCACAAAAGGCCCAATTTTGAAGTCACATGTGAAGGGGTCTCTCCCTGATGCTTTCGTGCACACAGTCTCACGGATGCTGAACTGCAGCTCTAGTCTGTAGGCATCACTGTTCCACATGTCAACCTGGTCAAAGCAAGGTCAAGACAATACGTAATTAGTGCCTGTCATTCCTCTATGCCTGCTACATGGCAACCTTGCTTCTTTGTCAAGCAGAAGTCGACATCAGGGCACGATGGCTCAGTGCCCAATTCAGAGCAGATTACTGTGTGTGAGAAAGTCTGGTTTATTGTGCTCAGGAATTTCTCTCTTAGTCAGCAACACAGAACAGCTTCCCATGGGGGTCTCACTTGAATCCCCACAGCCACTGCAGGATCCTCCTACTGCTCACAGTCAGCTGGGGGGACTTACAGCTGCCAAAGGTAGATAAGCATAGCATTACCCCTGTGTGCTACCCCATCTTCTGTGGGAACCAGGGTGCCAACAGCTCTGCTTTAAATATCTAGACTGCTGGGAAGCCTATTGTGAAAGTAAATAAGCTTGGAAAGTAAATCCCATGACTGGAGGCAATTGAATTAATGCAGTTAATAGAGTCTTCTGTTGTTTGCTCAGGTGCCTCATGGGCAGTCTAAGCAAAGTTTTAGCTCAAGATGCGAGACTCACCCCACTCCCCACCGAAACCAAAACCCAAACCCCAATAAACAACAAATCCCCACTGCTTTCATGTACTTTTCTTTCCCAAACTAGATCAATCCCAGAGTCATCTTGTCATTCATTCTTGCAGAAGACTTGATAAATGCCATCTATAGAAACAGAATGGTTACAGTATGTTACTCCTTAACTCCGGGTATCCAACATCATTCTTAGCAATGCAAATTAAAACAGATGAAGAGTTTCCTGGCTGTATTTAGACACTAGGAGATTGAAACCAGAATTGACGCATAGAGACAGACGACATAAATAAAGATTGGAGAAAGAATCATGAATGTGTTTGTGGTGGCATCTTATTTGCAGTGTGAACATTCAGCTTAGACCTTCAGATGAACCAGGGTACTATGTAGTTACTGCGTAGTACAAATTACTACTATGCAGTAACCTGGTTTGCCCAGGCAAAGCAATTAGCTTGAGGTGTCTAAAATCACCAGTTTGGAAGAAAATCTTACAAGACAACCCCCAAAGATTTCTATTCCAGGGGTGGGAAATCGGAGCTTGGTATTTTTAACTACAAACCAACATACAAGGAGCATTTTGATTCCTAAAGCCATCATTTCAGATAATACCCCAAACCCACCCTCTTTCCAAGCAGCATCAGAAAACTCCAACTAAGTTTGGGGGTTCAGGATTGGGCAAAAAGGAGTTTTCCACCAGAGCAAAGCATATTTCAGGTAAAGGAACGTTGGTTGTTTCTGCACTTACTCTGGTGACGTGGCTCCTGACAACACCATACAGGTTTGTCCCCCATGACTGAGAATTGATCCTTGCAATGGAAGCGTTGAGAGCCTCTTCTGTGACAGGGAGATCATAGTCGTACACTGGAAACCCTGAGATGGAGGCACAGTTCCATTAGAGGTTCACTGTGGGCTTCCTAAACCACTGTAAGAAGGAAGCCAGGACTCCAATCTGAGCAGCTTACCTGAACATGAGAAAATGCCCAGCGTGAGGACAAAGATGAAGCTCCTCATAGCGCGCCTTTCCGAATCCTCTGGTCTTTTCCCTTTCTAAGCAAGGGATTTCCAGTGCATATTCCTCTGTCTTTATATAAATGCAGCCTTGATCCTTACACCTGACCTGCGTCCCAGCTCTGCTACAAACATTGCACTTTAAACAGAATTGATCTGAGAGTAAATATTTGCTGTCAGCTTTCCTCCCTTTGGCAGTAGCTCTCTGATAAGAGATGTGCTGCAGTGCCTTTTTCTCAGCACTGTGACTAAAAGGGAGCACTGAATTCCTGCTATCTCCACAGCCAAAAGCAGAACCTAGTTGTTTTGTTCACTTTTTAGCCCATAGTTTCCTATGTGGCGAGTCAACTCTTTCCTTAGCACCAGACCCAGCACGTTTGTGTCTCAGCAGTGACTGGAAGCACTTTCAAGCTGGTGTTCCCTGAGGAGGGGACAATTCCCCAGCACCAGACTGCAATGGGGTGAGGTGCCCACTAAACCCCCTCCAACACATGGCACTCAGCACTTGCAGGTCTTGCTTTCCAGGTACAGGCAACATATGTCATCACTCTACCGCAACTACCCCACAGCAGAGCCACTGAAACACTTCTAGTAAGGCTGAGATGCACTTGGGTTTTAAGTGCTTAAATGCTGTCCCTAGGAACTGGGAGGGAAACTGCTGCCTTCAAACAAGGTCACTCATTTCTGACTGTTCACAAGGCAGAAACGTGCCTGAGCATTTTCCCTTTGAAGATCCCCCGTGTGAATGTCCTCCATTAACCTTCATATCACATTGCCACTTGAATGATGTGGCATTTTAAGAACCTCCCAAATGACAGGCACTGGAGGAAAGACACAGGAGGCGTGCAAAGTACCAGGGGTCAGATTCAGTAAGGAAGAGGATAAAGTGGCTCCTGCTTGTAAGGTGTCAGATTGGAGGGTGGCAGTTGATCACTGGGGGAACTGGACTCCTTCCCTGGGTGACAGAAGGAGCAGGGTAAGTATCACTCACACTGCAAATGTTTGAGGACAGAGACCCAGAAAGGCAATGCACTTCCAAGCCACAAAAGAAACCACTGCCCAGTTATGGGCCCTGATGGTCACTGGATTCATTTCTCCTTGGTGCTGCAAGATCCTAGAAAAGGAACCTGATGAGCCATGGCACATCCCAGGAAAGATTGTGTGTCCCAGTTGGCAGAGCTGCACCTGAGCACAGAGACTCTGCTAGGAACAAGCTGTGCCTGGAGGGTGACGAGTAGACACAGCGCCAAAGAGGAACCTCACTGCAGCCACATCGCAGGCTAGTACCACCCCACGTGTGTGCCACCCCACCCAAGCACTGCTTTGAGAGACGTGGGTTCCAATGAAAGGGGTGGGCATTTTTTACCTGCCAACTTGGGTTTCAGCATTGGGAACACAATCAAAAACACCAACTGAAACTTGGCCCAGTCCAAAGCCAGAGCCTCTTTCTGTACATCCATTCTGCTTGTTCACTGCAGCTGAAGATGCTCTTTCCTGCCTCTTGGACATGCTCATCTGTAGCAGGGTCTGCCCTTTCTGCTTCCCAGTTCTCCTCAACTGCTGCCTGTGCCATGGGAAGGCTGATAATCTCCTCTGGCTGCAGCCATGCTGGAGCACCACGATATGAAGGATTCAAACTGAGCTGGAGGTTCTCAAGAACAGAGTCTGCTGTGCTGTGCCCAACTTTCCTGCAACCACAGCCAAGACCATGCTGCCCCAGACCAAGGAGGAAACCTTCCCATACACTGTTTGACCTGCTTCTACGTGGTCTCTCTGCAATCAGTCGTGCTGCTGTTGTAGTAATGCTTAAATCACTTCAATGGGAAGAGCTTGGCATTCAGAGCCCCAAGGGGCTTGGAGCAACCTGCTCCAGTGGAAGGTGTCCCTGCCCATGGCAGGGGTCGGAACTGGTTCAGCTTTGAGGTCCTTTCCAACCCAAGCCATTCTAAGATTGTTTTCCAGCATGCTTCACCACCAACTTGCTGCAGTAGTTTGGATAATATTTAGCTTTCTACTTCACCCCCAGAAAAGGAAGCATCTGCCTCTTGTATGCTGGGACCCGTTAATACTCCACCAGAACCTGAATATGCAAAAATGTTTCCTAACTGCCAAGCCACAGCGTTGTAGCCTGTCCAATAGTCATTTTAACTATTGAACTCACTGTGGGGCTTCAGGATACTCCTGTTAGAGTAGCTACTGGAAATGCTGCCAGCAGGATTCTATTAATGCTGAGTATTACAATCGTTTAATGAAATGAAAGTTTCTCTGCAGAGCTCTGGCTTTGCCTTGCAGCATCCAGAGAACAGAGATGTTTGCTATTCCACCTCTCTGAATCCTGACTCATTAAGTCCCTATTGAAACTGGTAAATATTTCTCCTCTCTCTACACAGATACATTACACACTGGAATAGATTCATGTTACAGCAAAATTGGCTTCCTCCACTTGCCATGTCAGAGGCATGTTTGGGTTGAGGGTGCTCAACCCAGAGACAGGAACTGGGGGAGAGTTAGAAACTGGGATGGGCAGGATGGGAATGGGGAGAAGGGAGGGTCTCTGGGGAGCACGGGCTGGCAGGAGGAAATGCAAGTCTGAGCAGTGTTGTCCCCCTCCCAGGCAATGCATCTCCATGGGCACCACCTGCCTAGTGCTAACAGGGTAGGTGCAAACAAAAGGAGAAGGAAGGGGTATTTTCCTTCGGGGTAGGGGTTGAAAAGACCACTCTTGGGAAACCTCAGCTTTGGGTAGATTTAAGCAGTGGAACCAAGTTTACATGCTCGGACCCGAAGAGTTCTGAGTTCTGGGGACGTCTGAGGTTTTCACCACACTGTCTTCGTGCTGGAGACTGGAACTGAAGCATCAGGTTGTGTTAGTGGAAACACCACTGAATTTGTGAAGACCAAGTGGAATTGAACCCCAAAGTTCAATACTTTGCAGAAGACTTAAGAGGTCAAATCCCTGAACCCAAGAGACACTTCTGCTATTGGCATATTCCAAATGGAAAGTTACTGTCTCATCTATGCTAAGGGAACAACAGGCACGGCCACACAGACTGAGGACAACATCCTCTTGAAAGAGCAAAGCATCCCACCAATGACTCAGGCTGAAGAAGTTTAAGAAGACTCAGAGAGGGTTTGCAGAGCAGAGAGAAAAAGCATCTGGGCACATACACATATATCTGTCTTGAAAGGAAAAACCTTATAGTTAATTCCCCCAGCATACAAAACGTCTTCCAACTTGAGAAGGGGCAAGATGGAGAAAGCTCTTCACAATTTAAGGACTCAACTTTGACTCTACTACCAGCAAGTTCCAGATGCCAAGCACCTTGGGGCAGAGGGAGGGGGCTGT
Source organism: Nestor notabilis (assembly GCF_000696875.1). Taxonomy (NCBI): domain Eukaryota; kingdom Metazoa; phylum Chordata; class Aves; order Psittaciformes; family Psittacidae; genus Nestor; species Nestor notabilis. Next base: position 43,676 of record NW_009941149.1, on the reverse strand, counting down.
ATCCAATTAAATCTACACAGCAAACAGATACGTACTATTTAAGAAAAGAGGAAATAAAAGAGCTTCTGGTAGATACCTATTTTGAGTCCCCTTTCACTCCCTGCAATCAGGAGTCAGCTCTGTTCCCAGACAACTGGGAGAACAATCATTTCTCTTTGTGAGTGAAACATTGATAATTACAAGATGAGTTTTCATTTCAAATGTAAATCACCCAGCATCATGACATGCTGAAAACCATCTAAACAGCATCTAAATAGCACTGAGGAGCTCTTCCTCATCCCTTGTTTCCTGCACATTCAGATGACAAACAAAAGTTAACGGTCCCTTCAGATAAAAGAAAACCCAACTAAATTCAAAACAACAGGTTCTTTCCCCCCCCAGCTCCTGCAGCATGTCCTTGGCAAAACCAAAAGGTTACCTAAATGTTCTTCTCCATGGGAAACTCCTTCATACACATGCAGAAGACATCAGCTGATAGAGGTAGGAGAAAGGCCTCTGGATTTTGCTCAGACTAACAAAGGCTTTGAGACTTGAGCTGTAGTTTATAACACCAACAGAGACTCAGCTTTGATTCCCTTCAGATCTTTTCTGCATGCCCCTTGAGAGACAATCACACAGCCAGTACAGACAGAGGCTGCCCATGGGCTGAATGTTCTCCAGCCCTTGACCACCTGAGAAGGAGAGTAAGTCTTTTTTATTCCAATTTCTCTATTTGCTCTCATAAGATCATAGAATCACAGAAGAGTCTGGGTTGGAAGGGTCATCTAATTCCACTCCCCGTGCAAATGAGCAGGGACATCTTCAACTAAATCAGGTTGCCCAAGATGTTACGCTCTGCCACACTGGCTGTGTTTCTCCAAGCCAGATAAAGCTTTTCACTGAAAGCACTTGAAGATTTGATGGTCAAAAGGAGAGTCAAGTGAAGACAAGTGAATACAGTGACACCTCAGCTTCCCACATCTATAGGATGAAACCAGGTGCGTTTTCTACGTCTGGAGTTTATACCATAGGAGTTTCATAGTCTGCAAGGTTTGCCAGAGAACACGGGGCTGTTCTATGACAAGAACCATTGGAACTGATGTCTTAAGAGTAATTTTACCAAGATTAAAGGAAACATCTTTGTAAGTGCATAGAAACTTTTCCACGCTGCACTTCTGAGGTGCACCGTCCATGCAGGTCTAACGGAGGCAACCAAAAACTACACAGTTTCTACTGCTGTTGCAGGGAGTGGACTTTGGGAGTGAAGCAACACAAAGCACACATTACAGCTGACAGAACCTCGCTAACACACCCTGGCTGACTGCTCTGAAACATCACAGGCTGCAGCAGAATTGCAGAGCTCTCACTTCATTGCTTTGAGCCTTACATTGGCTGTGCCTGCCAGGTCAGCAGTTGCAGCTCTCTGGGGTCACTGGCACATCTCTGGGGCCAATGCAAGGCAAACATTATCTCCAGACCCAAAGATTGTTACCTGAAAAGCCCAAGAGCTGTATCTGGTTTGAAATGTATTTATTTATTAAGCCTTGCTGACCATACTGATACTTGTTCAGGTTTATCTCCCTACTCTCTTCTGAGACTTCAGCATCTCAGCTTCTTGTCGGTCTATTGGAAGTGTTCAAGCTGGACAGGGCTTGGAGCAACCTGCTCTAGTGGAAGGTGTCCCTGCCATGGCAGGGGTTGGAACTGGAGGAGCTTTAAGGTCCCTTCAACCCAAACTAGGCTGGGATCCTATGGTTCTACTGCTTTCATCAACCTGCCTCGTATTTGCATATACACAAAGCTTAAAACCCCTCCTCCTGAGGCAGCACAATGGGAACAGGAGTTGAACCTGGGTTCCCTACCGTGCAACACAGCATTCACACCGCTCTGCAGAGGTTCACTGACCCTCCCTGGTTCACAGAGTCACTGCCAGGGCCTTTCCCATGACCAGTTTCCAGCTGCTCTTCCCAAGCCTGGAGCGTTGCAGGGGTGGTTGTGGCCCAAGTGCAGGAACCAGCACTTTGCCTTGTTGAACCTCATCCCATTGGCCACAGCCCATGGATCCAGCCTGTGCACATCCCTGATGTCTATTTGCTCACTATTTTGCAACCAGAAAAAGATGAAGTTTGTGACTAAACAGTTCATTACAAATGAGCCCTTTCTTTTAGCAACTGGGTGCACTCCAGCCAAAATGGGGCATGCTGGAGAAACCAAGCAGCACTTCACCTCCACACAGCCCCGTGGTTACAGCCTCGTCCTGCAGCTCTGCTCCTGCTGC
>NW_009941149.1:30149-41405 GCF_000696875.1 Nestor notabilis | reverse complement strand
GAAACCATCCTGTGTTTATGAACCTGAGATATCACTGAAAGCAAATTTATTGCAATCAAGGTTTAATTATGGCCCCTGATTAATTCCTCAATTCCCTAAAGCCCTTTTCTCAGTGCCTGCATACCAGGCACCAGCTCAGGCAAGCAGAACACTTCCAGCCTTGCTCGAACCAATACTTTTAACTGTCATTTTATTGTCTCCTAGACCAAGCCCACACTGCAGATAAAACACAATGGTTTTCAGCTATTTACCAGAAGGAGCAAATCTACATCTCTCAAGCAAAGTAAATACCTCTTCAAGAGGAAAAAAAAGGGGCATTTTATATGATCTCATTAACATTCCTTTTCACCGGAAAGATTTCCTGGTAGCAGAAAACTCAGCTCATAAATTAACAGGGAGAATATTAGATTTACATGTTTCTTAGCTGACAGCTTTATAATGCTGGTATTGGAAACACATTAACATCCTACACAAAAGAAAAATAGGAATGGCACAAAGCAAGAGCTACTACCCACTTATATGGGGCTGCAGGAAAACAACTCGGTGCAAATCTGCCTTGAGACAGTATCATATCAATGCTTTAAATCAAATTAATAATGGAAAAGCAGGAGACAGCCAGGGGCAAAAACATGTAAGCCACCTCCTCTGTGAAGAAAGCCTTATTTACAACACCCAGGCACTGCTTTCATGCTCAGATCTCCTCGGCAGGCTCCAGCAGCACACACATCCCTCCTGACCAAGGGGCACAGTCATTCCTCCAGGAGCCTCCAGTATCAGCAGCGGGCCATGATGCACCCTCCCATCCCTGTGGTTGTCCATCCCACACCAGGGCTCCCACCCCTGAGGACAGATGTAGGGTATTTCCACGGGAAAACAACTTGTACCATAAGATGTTGAAGGCATCCATCAGGTTAGGGAAGACCCAGCTTAAAATCAATGCCCAGTGTTGAGCAGCACTTGGATGCAAGGCTGCTGGGAGGTTCTGCTGTGACCCAGGGTGACAGGACCGGCTGCATAAAGGCCAACTCGTGTACACGTAGTGCTCCCTCGCATATCCACAACAGTCCAGAGTCATCCCAAAACCAGACAAGCCCTCACATGCCAAGAGCAGACAGCATTCAGCTCCTTTCAGGATGTCTGAAATGGATGTAAAGGATGTCAGCTCCCTTTAGGGCTGGAGCAGCTCTGCTCTGGAGCCAGGCTGACAGAAGAGAAGGCTCCTCAAGGGGACACCTTAGAGCAGCTCCAGGGCCTAAAGGGGCTCCAGGAAACCTGGAGAGGGGCTTTGGACAAGGGATGGAGGGACAGGACAAGGGGAATGGCTTGAACCTGCCAGAAGGGAGATTGAGATGAGCTCTGAGGCAGAAGCTCTTCCCTGTGAGGGTGCCGAGGCGCTGGCACAGGGTGCCCAAGGGAAGGGACGTGTGTGGGGTGCAGGCAGGTGGTGATGGGACACAGAAGCGGGCAGGGACAGACATCAGGGTTTTGAGCTTTCAGAACATGGTGCCAAGGTACATTCACTGTTTGACAGAAGAACAGATCACCAGCGCTACTGGCAAGTACACTGCAGGCTTTATATATGAAAGGCACGAAGTTAAAGGCACAGTTTTCACATTCCAGGCATACAAATGACACAGGAAAAGTAATTTCTAGAAAGGAAACTTGTCATGATTTATGCTGCAAAGCATAAGTGAAAGCCTGAGCCCTTTATAAACTTGTTAGCAGGAAAACACAAATATTTCCACATGTAAACAAGTAACGCTGCTATTGATAGTGCTAAATCCCCCAGGATCATGTAATGCATGGAATACCACAACGTTAGGTCATGAGAAGCAGGAAGAGCAGTAACCTCCCTGGTACCACCGCCTCAGTAAAGCTGCAGCTCAAGCAGCTGCATCCTGAAGCAGAAGCATTCCCCATGTACAACATCACTTCATACCCCAGCTCTGAAGCAAACACCAAACCACACAAACCACTCTTGTCTTCACCATCTTGGACCAACGTGTTGCCACAGGAGACCTAGACTGACTCACCTGGGAGTGCTCTGCTTCAGCAGAAATGCCCTCTCCACACACCTAACTACCCACCCCAAAGCCCTCATATAAGCAGCCGGATACTCTGGCTGGTGGCCCTCGGACTAGCTGCAAGTCATGGCCAAGTGTATGGACTATGATAGTCTTTGCCAGGCACAAGGAAACCTCCTAAACCTTCATCTTGGGAGATGGTTCATTCATCGTTCATGGGGATGAAGACAGACTTTACATGCTTTGCAAGGTAAATAAGTGCTATTTGTAGCTGTTTCCCTTCAGTTAGTCATGCACCCAGCTCTAGCATACCAAATGCCACACAATTCAGCTGCTATTTCAGACAGAAAGCAGGAAGAGCAACCTCGCCATAGCAAGCATGGCTACATTTAAAGTCTTTCCTCCATTTCAAAATGCAAACATCTGCAACCACATGTTCAAATGAATTGCAGTGACCCCAGTGTACAAATCAGCACTAAAGAAACAAGCACAGATTGCACACGAGGCCTTCGGAAACACTCTGTAGGTTAAGCCAGTCTCTCCCGTGCGGGGTTGTAATAGCTGAGCTTCTGCATTGCTGCACAGGTCCAGGAAGGGCAGGAAGAAGTCCCCACTGGTCATGTAGAGTCTGAGATGTGGACGCAGGGTTGGACCAAAGGCTGCCTTTCCTCCAGGGGATGATGCTGAAATACATTATACTCTGGCATGCCAGCATTACAGACCTCAGCAGGTCTGACAGACAGGCCATGCAATGAACAAGCTCGATCTGGCTACTACACAAAGGAAAGAGAAGGGAGATTGATTCATCAAGACAAGTAATTAGTGGCTAAAGGAAACCCATGAACAGGCCCCTTTGAGTGAAATTGAAAAGGAAAGTGATTTTGGCAGCAGCAACAGAACTCTTGGAATAAGGAGTGCTTTTTAACAGCAGCTGACAAGGACTAATTGCTGCCATTGAACATCAGGAGAAAGGAGGAAAAAGGAGAGTTTGGGTAGAATGGGAGCCCTGCCAGGAGACAAACAGTCATCTTCATGTTTTATCATCATCTTGCAACAAGCAGAAAGGGCTGTTTGATCAAAAAAATGAAACCAAAGAAGAAATCCCAGTAACTCCTGCTGAGACATTGATGCTCTGGTGGGTCAGTTACTGTTGGCTTGGTGGCTACTGCCAGCTCAGAGGAATTGGTCTTGATGAAGCTGTACCTGTGTGAGCAAAAGAAAAGAATATAGAGTTGAGCTCCTAGCCCAGCTCAATGTTCTGCTTTCATCCTCATGTATCAGCTCAGAAAACGGGATGTCTTGTGCCACACTTGGGATCGAGGAGCTCTTTGCAGCGTCCATCCGGAACAGGGTGTCTTAGCAGAGTAGCCGGGATACTAGCTGTCAGGAAGTGAAAGCAAAAGGAACACCTGCATGCAAAGGACATGGAATGGCCAATCCAGCAGCTCATCCTGAAGATGGTCAAGTGCAGATACAAGTACTGCCTTTCAGATGAGATAGCAGAATACACACACATGTGCTTCCTGTGAGACACTAACCTCTTTGTTCACACAACCACTGTGTGACTGTGGACTGGAGCTGTGCCAAGGCTCAGCTCCAGAGTCAGGGCAGCTCACGTGCAAACCAGTTTGATCACAACCAGGATGCCATCCAGACAGTCCACCAGGCATAAACTGGAAGGGGGTTCCATCTTTTCAAGGCCCTGCTTAGCTATAATGAGAGGCTGTTTCCACGAGCTCCATCATAAACACGTATCTTCTTTCCCAGGCTATTTAACTGTAATTCATTCACTCCTTTCTATAGATTATGTTGCTAAGACTTCCAGTTCCTCCTGTCATTGTTCAGGACACGCTGCAGCCACTCTGTCATCTTCCTTAAAGCTTAGTGCCAACACTGGATGCTGTACCCAACAGAGGATTCATTGCACTATAAGCAGCAGGACTATTTCATACATCTCACAGACAGCAAAACACTAGCTATTTACTATTCCATTTCAGACCCTTCTCTGTACAACTGCTGCCTCATCAGATTTGCCCTCATTCTGTGCCTGTGTAGCCAGTAATTCCCAGGGAGCTGTAAAATCTGTCCTTGCTGAATTATAACCTATTTTTCAGCCAAACTGAAGCTACCTTTGATCTGAGTTGGTGCTGTTTTGAGCAGGGTTGGACCAGATGATGTCCAGAGTTCCATTATTCTCCAGCCTGTTCTCTGGGTGACTTGGAGTTTACTGCATCCAAGAAAAAGCCCAGTAACTGGGGTTCCTTGTAGCTGTTATTACATGGTTGCAAGTCATTCATAAAGAATCTGAACTTCAGGTCAAGTGAATGTAAAGTAATCCCTAAAAAATGGTGAGACAACTGATTTGGGAACACGAAAAAGGACACGAGGCTCATGACTGGACACTGAACTGCAGCTCTGGAGACGTTGGGTCAACTCTTCACTCTGCAGTTTATTGTATAGGACACAGGCAGGCTCTAGTCATCCACCATAATGCCCCAGTGTGACAGTGGGGAAATAAACCTTATTCCTTCCTACAATTCTCTCTTCTCTATTTGGCTTTTATGTTCTTCAGAGTTAAAATGAACCAACTGTAAAGGATTCAGCCCGGCAACTCCTGCTTTTCTAGAGGGCCTCTAACACAAAGGCAACTAAAATAACCCTGGGTTATTCACACTTATTATTCAAAGGCAAGGGAACAAAACAAGATATTTCAAACTGTGCCAAAAACTGCTAGAAACACCAGATGGAAAATGATGGTTTTCAGAAAAAACAAATGGGGAAGAGAATTTCACTCTTATTTCTTTTCCAATATTAGACAACATCAATACAAGCATCAATAATTAATACTAACTCTTCTCCCAGAGACATACTGATTTAGCATCACAGATGCTGATAACTTATTCAAGTCAGAGAATGGATTTAAAGAGGGCTTACCCTGCTCAGGTAGCTGCTCTTGGGTTTCAGCTGCCTTCATTTGATTTTGCTGGCAATCTCTTTCAGAAGACCTTTCAAATCAGAGAGCTTAAAAAGGAAAAAGAAAGAAGCAGCTGGGTTTATGCAAAGTTAATCATACCCATTCCAACAGGTGATGGCAGCTTGGGATGAAGGGACAGGAGAAGAACAAAACAAGTGAGTTCCTCGAAATACCCTAAGAAATACCTCACAACATCAGCAAGAAGAGGCATTAAACCTCTTATCTGACCTCCTGCCTCTTTGGCTACCCTGTGTGGACACCAGCCACTACTTTGAGAGCACCCACTGCCTGCCTTTTGTATTCAGTAGTCCCAGTGTGGTGGCAAACGAAGCAGTGTCAATATTGTTCTCACAGTAAAGCAGTGCTAATAAATCATGTGCCATGAGTAATTCCTCTCCAAGCATTACACCAAATGCAACAGTGCTTGAAAGAACACTCCCAGTTGCCACTTTCATCACTGCAATTAATGCAGCGAGCATTACTGCATGTGTCACCTAGTTAACAAGCAGGCATCAGGCTCCCAACTATACTCCAACTCCTTGGGCTCCTTCTTAAAGCAGAGACTGCAGATCAGCGGAATTCCATGGACTGTTCCCATGGAGTTGACTCAAACCCTTTCCCTCTGGCATAAATGAAGGCTGTTATTCCTTGGGTCATCAGGTTTAAAGAAAAGCCCACGACCAAGGCTCATGGCCAGGACTCAGCTGCATCCTCAGAGTTGCTTTTAGGACATCATCTCAAGTGAGATATGCCTGGAGTGCCTGGCTCTCAAGGGCACTTGCTCCCAAGCACTGGCCTCGGTGCCATTCTCTCCCTAAAGCTGAAAGCATGGATAGACAAAACAACTTGCTGCAAGGTATTCCCTCCGAGAATAAAAGGCACAATTTGGGTGTTACTTTTCAGTAGAGAATTAAGGTTGCTGTATTTCCTTTCACTTTCAAGAGGAGCATCACTAGACACATACTTGGTGACTCACCATTTCCACTTCAGTCTTGAAAGCAAGCTATTATTTTGCAATCTAAATGATTTGACAGCAATCAAAAGCAGTATTCTGAAGTCTACAGGGGCCTTTTCACCCTTGGACTGCTAAAAAGTCTGTTCTTCACACCAAAGCAACTCTCCACTTTAGAGAAGAAATACATCTTTCAATCAAGTCTCAAAGAATATCCATTGTGAAGGTCTTTTCAGCATCAGTCATTAAAAGCATACTTGTATGTCCATCCTGATAACGATGTGCTCTCTAGTAGATTGGTAGCTTTATGCTGCTTCAGCACAGGATAATTCTCTGAATCAAATGAGAACTGTTCATTTTAATTGTAATTAAAGGTCTTCCTACCCTGCAATATGTATGGAGCATCCTTTGTTTACCTAGATGTTGCCTGTGCTATTTGAAGCACCAGGAGACTTGCCACAATATAGCTGAACTGCCACTTCATTTTATAAGATGTCAAACATCACCAACAAAGTTGGGTTAATCACCTCATGCTTCCAGCACTAGAAGCTGAACTTGACAGAACATGTGTTTGAGAAGGGTATACTCTTAAGTGTGTAATGCCCCTTCTTCCATCAGTGTTTCATGGGCCTGTTACACAGCAGAATACTGAAGTTTTAACAGATAGAAGTTATTTTTAATTCTATTCAATAAGGAATACTGAGAAACACTTCAGTGCTAAGCAACTATCTTTCTACTTCATTTTCCAGCACAATATGAAGCTACGTAGAATCATAGAATAGTTTGGGTTGAAAGGGAGCTTAAAGCTCCTCCAGCTCCAACCCCTGCCACGGGCAGGGACACCTTCCACTGGAGCAGGTTGCTCCAAGCCCCTGTGTCCAACCTGCCCTTGAACACTGCCAGGGATGGGGCAGCCACAGCTTCTCTGGGCACCCTGTGCCAGTGCCTCAGCACCCTCACAGGGAAGAGCTTCTGCCTAAGATCTAACCTGAACTTCCCCTGTTTCAGTTTGAACCCATCACCCCTTGTCCTGTCACTACAGTCCCTGATGATATTGGAAGGCTGCTATGAGGTCTCCACACAGCTTCTCTTCACACATGGGATCAAAAGTGCAAAGGAGCATGTTAAAAAAAGCCCAGCCCAAATGGGGTCCTGGCAATAGTAAAAGACTGCACGTGACTCTCAGTGCTTATTTTCCTCATGGACTTGCTTGACTGGATAGAAGTACATCCCCCAGAACAGTCTGAAACACAAGTACCTTTGCATCCAGTTGTCTAAATCGATGCAGCATCCTGAAAAAGAGGAAAGAGAAAAAGGGCTGAGTCCTGGTATTGCTGATGCCTTGGCTAACCCCCCTCCACCCTTTGCAAAGCTGTGCACAAGCCTGTCTGCAGCTAAGAGATCTAGTCCTCATCTCTGGCCAAAGAGTGGAGCCAAAGCGACTGGAATCAGTTGTCAGGAGACTGCCCTCTTTGAGTGTAGTCAGAGGTCAGTCACAAACCAGACTGCTTGGGAACATCAGTGCTTCACCCCCCCAAGAAGGCAGGGCTGCAGGGGGTTTGGCATCAGTTTTATTACAAGTACATGAACTAACACAGGAATTACCATTACTGCTGTGCTATTCCATTTTCCTTGTCAAGACACTTCTGCTTCCAGAATCAAAGCTATTTTCTTGTATTTCTTTGACTTGAGTGCCTCTGGGTAGTCTTAACCTAAACACTTCCCTGTGGACAGCAATGTCCACAGCAAGGCCAGAGAAGCATGAAAGAGTCTGGTCTTCCCTGCCTATTCTTATTAGCTCTTCCCTTATATTTCATTTAGGGAAACAGTCAAGCTGCTATAAGCTAACTGCTAAATTAAGCCATCAGACAGAGCACATGACTGCTCTGTTTCCTGGCTTCCTTTAGATTTCTTTTTCCTCATACTATTACTTTGAAAAGACACATCCCAAAGATGAAGTGTCACGAGCTAGCAGTCAAAAAAGAGTAGTCCAAGTCACCACCATTCCAGATAGCATCCTCCCCTCCCCAGAGGTCTTCCTACTCATACTATCAGGTACAGACCACTAATACATAGATTGGTGATGTGAAAACGCTTGACATTATACATCTAACACTAAATATCCTCTAAGTACATAATCCTAGAATCACTTAGGTTGGAAAATACCTTTAAGATTGAATGGAACCATAAACCTAACACTGCCAAGGCCACCGCTAATACACATCCCCAGGTGCCACAGGTCCATGTCTTTTAAATAGCTCCAGGGATGGTGACCCAGCCACTGCCCTGGGCAGCCTGTTCCAATGCCTGAGCACCCTTTTGGTGAAGGAATTTTTCCTAATATCCAATATAAACCCCTAATGTTACAAAACTAGTCAGTGAATAGCACTGCTTTCCACACTGAGACCTCAAAACACTATAGGAACAGTTTCTCTTTTGGTGGAAACCCAGGAAGATTCAAGTACAGAAAGGTGAAATCATTAGAGAAATCCTATGATGGACATCTGGAACACGTGGATTTAATACATGTACCCAGCTACTGGGTGTATAACATGCCATTGTTGCATGGCACATTGCAAGATTGCCATTAGCATTTTACCAGCACAACCATTTCTGAAGACAGGCTGCAGCAGCAGACAAAAAAAGCCATCATCTTCCTTGAAAAAACAAAAGGCACATTTATTCTGAGTTTATTTATCTACTCATTAGTTTGCAAACATCTAGAGCTGCTGATAACTTGCCTGCACTAAAAATATTCAACAGAAAGTTAAGAGAGTGAAAAGAAGGGCAGACGTACTCTTCTGATGAATCATTTGCTTTGGTATTGATTTTGACAAGGTAATTTTCCTTCATGACAGCTTCCCATGCCAGAATTTCATTGTCCTCGTTTTTTGAGCCTGGGAAATGTGAAGAAAAACAACATGGATGTGGATGTGAGGAAAACGGATGTGAAGAAAAACAACAACACTGGATTCAGTCAATTTGACTTTCCAATGCCAAGATGCTAAAAGCCTGGGTTGGTGCTTGCATTCAGAGGCTAATGAGTCCCTTCTCCACATCCAAAGCATTTGCAGCCCCACTTCCCACCTGTGGCACAGCTCTGACAAACAGAACATCAACACATTTCACTGGATGCTCCTGGCAATAGGAGTTGGTTAAAAGAAAATATGAACAACCCCCCCTAAGAAGCTCTTTTTTGGCTCTTGGTTAACACCCATGAAATGGCAGCCACTTCAACAGCTACAGGACATTCCAGAAAGTTCCCATCTGGGTTTGAGCTTTCCAGTTGTTTCTACATTACCCCATACTGGATCATTAAGATCAACATGTGTTAAGAACTGTGCTGTATAACTTATCATTGCACTAAAACAATTCAAAATGATGAGGTGCTCTCTTCTCTACAAAGCAGCTCCTGTTGATGTAAATTAAGGAGTGACACAGAGCAAACCACTCCGAGGCACCAAAGTCTTCCAGGATAATACTTCTATGTTTTATCCTGTTCCAACAGGGCAACACAAACCACATGGGATTAATAACAAACAGATAGTTGAGACAAAAGAAGCCCACAGCTGGCAACTGACTGAAGTTCCATTTCCTTCAGCCAGCGCTCCTCTGACCTCACACAGCCTCAGTTGTCCTCCCAACACATCAACAAACATTTAAGCATCCAAATCCCAACCATTTCCATAAGAGCAAAGTGGGAAGCCAGGATTCTGCAGTACTCAGTACATCAGTGTGCTTTCTCCATGCATTTCTCAGTTCCTATCATCAGCTCAGCCACAATGATATTCTAGCTCTAATTAATCATAGAATGGTTTGAGTTGGAAAGGACCTTAAGATCATCCAGTTCCAAGCCCCTGCCACAAGCAGGGCAACCAGGTTGCTCCAAGCCCCTGTGTCCAACCTGGCCTTGAACACTGCCAGGGATGGGGCAGCCACAGCTTCTCTGGGCACCCTGTGCCAGCACCTCAGCACCCTCACAGGGAACAGCTTCTGCCTTAGATCCAACCTGAACTTCCCCTGGTTCAGTTTGAACCCATCACTCCTTGTCCTATTGCTCCAGTCCTTGATGAAGGTCCCTCCCCAGCACCCTTGTTGCCCCCTTCAGACACTGGAAGCTGCTCTGAGGTCTTCCCGGAGCCTTCTCTTCTCCAGCCTGAACACCCCAATGTTCTCAGCCTGTCTCCATACAGGAGCTGCTCCAGCTCCTGAGCATCCTCGTGGCCTCCTCTGCACTTGCTCCAGCAGCTCCACGTCATTCTTATGCTGAGGACACCAGCCCTGCACCCAGTGCTGCAAGTGAGGTCTCACCAGAGCAGAGCAGAAGCAGGATCCCCTCCCTCATCCTGCTGCTCACACTGCTTTTAATGCAGCCCAAGATACGTCTTCCATTTGCTTTTAGAACTGCAACATCAACTGTGCATCACTCGGGCAGAAATACCTGCTGCTAAACCACCTCCTCAGCCAGGAAACCAAACAGTGATTTGTACATCCAAGACAATTTAGTCAGTGTTAAGGAATTTATACCCCAAGGCAGGCATCTTTCTTCTAAACTAGTGACAAACCCAGCCTGTGCTGCTGGGCAACAGTCAGGTTGCTGATGGATAGGAATAAGTCTGTCAATTAACTCAACTTATCCTCTCTCATCTGCTTCTAAATGGCACTTAAAAAAGGGAAAAATAAAGAAAACACTCCTTGTGTTGGGGGGAAAAGCTTGTTAAAACAATTCATATCTTTGCTCTCTGACAGAATAAATAAGGGGGAAATAACTGGAGGATTGACAGAGCCACTCCTGCATTTTTGAAGCAGTTAGCTTATTTGGCCATGCCCAGAGGGTCAGAAGACTCTGTTCTCTTTCAGTGAGTCACTAACCAACAGGCAGAGGAGCCTCTGAACGTGATTGTCCTCCAGCAGGCTGCCCTAGCAGCTACTGTAATGTAAGGACAGAAAGAAATGCAACTCCAGAAGGCAGATTGTCAAGCAGAGACTAAGCGCACCTATTGTACTGGTGCCTCAGCACCCTCACAGGGAAGAGCTTCTGCCCAAGAGCTCATCTCAATCTCCCCTCTGGCAGGTTCAAGCCATTCCCCTTGTCCTGTCCCTACAGCCCTTGTCCAAAGCCCCTCTCCAGGTTTCCTGGAGCCCCTTTAGGCACTGGAGTTCCTCAAAGGTCTCCCCAGAGCCTTCTCCAGGCTGAACCAGCCCAGATCTCTCAGGTGCTCCAGGCCTTAGAACATGTACAGGGCCCTCCTCTGGCTGGTTTACATTTTCCAGGCAGACCATGGAGACCTGCTGCTGGCTCTGGA
>NW_009941149.1:518-30118 GCF_000696875.1 Nestor notabilis | reverse complement strand
TCGTGTCTCCACCCCCCCCCCCCCCCCCCCCCCCCAAACTCTCTGCATAGGCAGCCCTAAACTGATAGGGTTCATTTGATTTATATACGTGAGGTAATCCTACCTTGAAACGGCTTGGGCAAGAAAGCACTGGGTAAGTCTGCACAGTACTCAAGTATGATTTGAATCTTACTGAAGAGATTTCTAGCAACACAGTGGATTTGCATTTGATAGAGAACATCATGAACTGCTTCTCATTTCCAGTACAACCACCTCCTCCAAGGTCCACACTGCCCTTGGGTATTTCCCACCAACACACAGAGGCTGCTTTAAGCACAGAATGCCATGGAAGAGGCGCAATGCCCCTGCCACAGAGCTGACTTGTAGGCAGTAAGGAATAATCCAACTCACAGCAAATAGATGGCTCTTTACTTTCATTCTTACAGCAGATTTTGAAACACTTCCTCATCACCATGTATATGTAGGCAAAGATGACGAAAGGGAAGGGGATAGTCAAGCGACTGCAGTATTCTTGGACCAAGAAGTAACGCTGGAACTTCCATACCTGGTCGTTGTTCTCTTGAACTGATCCAACAGTGTAACTAAGAGGTGAAGAAAGAGAGGATACATACAGCATTATGACCTCCATCAGAGCCAAGTAACACAGTGTTTCCAACGGTTATACCAGCGCATGGTTTTCTAAAGTCATCCTGAGGCTGGAACAGGGAGAAAATACTCCACGTACTTTCAGTACCTTCGAGCTCTAGGCAATTTTCTTCCAGCCTAGACACATGAGAACAGGATGCTTCTTTGCAAGATACTGTGCCTCATCAACTCACCAGCTAACTTCTTGCTCAGTAAAAAGAAACAGCCCTAAAAATAAAACATTGATAATAAAATGAAAGGCTCCTGTGATTTCTAGTAGAGGCATTAAGAATGCTTCAGGCATGGAGCAAACCTACTTGTACAAACCCAGCAAAGCCACAACCACAAGAGCAGCTCAGACTGCCTGACCTTTCATTGCTGACATTAAATGGCACATGGATGCTTCCAAAATGTCTGTGCTGAGATCCTAATAGACCCTTGCACAAGAGAAGCTAAAACCTTCACCTGGTGGAAGTTATATTTTGGTTTAGAAGACAAATATGATCCTGAATTCCAGAAGTACCTAAAAACCTAACATCCATTGTTATTACATCAAAGAGGCACTGTCTGCACTGGTGTCTATAGACATCAGCAGTATTAAACACTGACAAATACTACACATTAGCCATAGGAGGAGCTGTCACAGACCTCACACGTTTCTAACTGCAGCAAGAGAAAATGAGCTGGGATTGCTGTCTGCCCACTGGGCTTCCTGACTTCAGTACAATCCCCTGCTCCTGCTTGATTTAGGTGTCCAGTCTGTCGTTAAAATGAACTATGGAAAGCTTCCAGAGTGTCATTAGTGAATTCATGCTGGGTCCTTCCACAAAATAGGTTGAACGGGCAAAACCAAGGGGTTTACTGGCCTAAGTATCAACTGGAGCATTTACTGTGCTGTTAAAGTAAGTGTTCTAATAAATATCAAAGGCTTCTAGGGTAGAGCTGGCTTAGTGCTTTACTTTGTTAATGTGAATTGCTTTCACCCTTTCTAGGGAGTATAAGCATTGTCTTCTGTGCCCAGGTCCTGTGCAGGTTAGGAAAGCACATGTACAATAAGCAGATACAGTGCACCAGTCCCAGCTGCCTTGCCAAAAATCACTTCTCTGGCTGTCTCTGGAGCCCAGCTCAGCACAGGAGGAAAGGTTCAGAGCAGAGGGGAGAGCAGACCCCAGAGCTGAGGCATTCTCAACTCACCACACTAACACATCTCATCTCAGGCCAGGAAAAACTGGCACGGCCATTCGGCAGGGAGAGCCTCTCGAGGTGGATCAAGAGTCCTCAGCAGTTCCTGTAAACACTCCTGTTGCCAAAGCAAACTCCTGTCAAGCCTGTCACTGCCAAGGTCCCATTAAACACAAAAGTAAACGTATCAGACCTCAGGAATGGTGCCCAGGGGTTGTATTTGTGTTATGCTGCAAGGGAGTGTAAAGCAGAAAAGAAGCAGGGCCGGGCTGGAGAACAGAGCCCCAGCACTGATCCAACTCTATTCCCAAGTCAGAAGTGAGGCAGGAGGGCAACACGCTCCCCAAGTCCACTATGAAGAACTTCCATTGTTAACTAAAGTCTGTGTCAGAGCTTTTAGTGCAAATAACAGATCTCTGGCAGAAGCTGGGGAGACCTTTCCCTGCTCTTGCTGGTCCCAATGCGGTCAATACCTATTAGACAATGTGCACACCAGCCACCATCTTTATTTGGCAAACCAGTGCTGAATACAACCAGCAGTTTCCAGCACCACATTTCAGACATCTGATCCATCTGCAGGGTGTAACACCTCCCAGGATGCAGGAATAGGCCTCCTGACTGGTCGACCCACAAATTCCCATATCAAAATGGAGGTGATAGCATCTTTCAAGACCAAGTCCTTTTACACTTCGCAAGGAGATGTGGCCCATGGTGTAAGTCAGGACAATAAAGAGCAGGTCCACCAGAGCCCTAACAGACCCACCATCACCACAGAGCAACTCTGGTTAATAAACCCACAGTGTCATAAAAAGCCTGTGGTAATAGTTCATTTATTCAAACTAGCAAGGTCAGTTGTGCAGCAGCTCATGCTTGGTAAAGCACTGAACCACCTATCACCCCCCATGTGGTTCACACAGGGGGTTGGTTTGATGCTCACGGCAGCAGTAGAAGGACAGGCAGGATCCATCACCAGGACATCATAACAGAGTTGATCAGACTGCTGTGAGAAATGCTGCATCGCTTTGCCCCTGTTCACCTCCCCACACCCTGAACTTGAGAGGTCTGTGTCAAGCAGGGAACCCCGTCCAGACTAATCCCAGCAATTCCTCTGTAAAAGACACAGGCGCAGTCCAAGTGGTGGCTTCCTGGTGGTTTCCAGGACTTCATTCCCTTTATCAGAGGGACACTGATACAGAATCACAGAATCATTTAGGTTGGAAAAGCCCTTTCAGCTCACCCAGCCCAACCATTCCCAGCCCTGCCAAGGTCACCACTAACCCCTCGCACTGAGGCCTCGGCTACCCGGCTGTGAACACTTGCAGGGACGGTGACTCCAGCCCTGCCCTGGGCAGCCTGTTCCAATGCCTGAGCACCCTCTGGGCAAGGAATTGTTCCTCAGCTCCAGCTAAACCTGCCCTGGGGCAGCTTGAGGCTGTTTCCTCTTGTGCCATCCCTTATTCCTTGGGAGCAGAGACCAGCCCCCTCCTGGCTCCATCCTCCTGTCAGGCAGTTGCAGAGAGCGATCAGGTCCCCCCTGAGCCTTCTCTTCCCCACACTAAACCCCCAGGTCCCTCAGCCCTTCCCCATCACACTTGTGCTCCAGGCCCTGCTCCAGCACCTCAATGTCTCTCTTGTAGTGAAGGCCCCAGAACTGAACCCAGGATTCAAGAGAGCATAAGCAAGTGATAGCTCCTTTGTTACGTACCCAAACATGGCCACAAGCAGGTTCACAAGGAGGATGTTGGTTGAGAGCATGTAAATGCAGACCAGGGGAATGGTAATCCACTCGGGGAAGCGGGGTTGGTTGTTGCCATCCAGCTCCACACACAAGGGCTTGGACTCATTCCCAGAAAACGTGCAGCGGTCAAAGTTGTAGGTGGTACCTCAGAGGGCAAGAGTGGAGAGCAAAGAGTGAGCCCTTCTCTCCTTTTTCTGCTGGGTCTAGCCCCAAATACTGCCACTGACCACAGCACATGCGGCCTCCACCTTCCCTGCCTCCCCATCAGACATAAAACCTTGCCTCAGTGCTTGGAGGAAAGGGGTCAACACAGGACTTGGCAGCCAGGGAAGCCTTCCACCACCCAGGATTGATTCCCACCCAGGATAGCTACCATCAACATCATCAGGGTAGTGGCCAAACACAGCCAGGTACGGCTCGTAGATGACAGATCGAAATATCCACTCCCAGCGGTGCTCGTTCTTCCTCAGGATCCCTTGTCTGGCCACCCCAAAGGCTACCATCCACACAGCAAAGAGGAAGAGGAAGAAGAAGACGTCTATCATCTGAAAAAGGACAACAAGCAGAGGTATCAGTGCCCGCTGCATGCCTGTTCCAAGCCAGGCATGGCTGGCTTTCTCTCCAGTTTGATATTAGGGTGGAAAAGAAACTGATATGGCAGACCCCACAGGAGTTAGCAGCACTTTCATGCAAGTTTTCACATCCCTGCTCCATATATGTACAGTCACCAACACACATATGCACATAATTGACCATTCCCACTCAGGGAACTTCAGAACTGTTTATGCAACCATAAAGCCAAGGCACATTTCAGAATATAGGATATACTGTGGATGGTTTCAAACGAGCATTTACAATGCAGACACTCTGGCTAACAGCTCCATCAATTTGTAGCTCTTAACAATATACAGATAACTAAAGACTGGTAATATCCCAGCTGAGCTTCCCCACTTGTTGCAGACTCACCTCCACCACGAGCTGCCCTTCCACTACCCACACAAGCATCTTTACAGAATTATAGACTAGAATCCCAGACTGGTTTGGGTTGAAGGGACCTTAAAGCTCCTCCAGCTCCAACCCCTGCCACGGGCAGGGACACCTTCCACTAGAGCAGGTTGCTCCAAGCCCCTGTGTCCAACCTGGCCTTGAACACTGCCAAGGATGTGTTCAATAGGAAGAGAGAAGCCCACTCTCTTCCCATTACCTTTCCTAGTCTGCTGGCAAACATCCCCTCCAGCTACAAGGACAGAATTAACCACTCCATTAGGCTCCTCACCACCCGCTTCTCCAGTTACTTTGTGTGATAGATGCAGTGGAAGGTAGAAATCCTCCTCCTATAGCATTTACCATCCATCATGTCTTGTTTAGGGAATGCTCAATGTAAGTAACTGGAGTGAGGGAACAGCGCTGAAACACTTGAGAAGTGGAAGACAAGAGCTATGAGGAAACAAATTTCCTCTTCTGTTCTTCAGCCTGATCTTCACTCTCTCCCTGTGCAGAGGGATAGAAAAAAGCCCTGCACTTAATTAGGTCCATTTAAATCTTAATTCATCCTGTTTAGCAGATTTAAGAGGAGAGAACTTGCTGCTCTCATCAGAACAGTGGTGATTTTCACTTTTGAGGAGGAAGAGAAAAGGTGTCACGTCATTTATTTAGACTCTCTTGAAGAGCTGCCAGAATCTTACCATCCTCTGCAGCATAATGATTTTGGGTCCTAGATTCCTGCTAACTGTGAAAATATGGACCAGCCTCAGAGTAAAAACTATGTAGTCCAAACAGAAAATGACTCTCCCAGAATACCAAGAGCTTTCATCGGAGTGAAGCCTGATGGAGAGAGTAAAAGAGAACAAAGAGAAGCATTGTGTAAAGCACAATGCACACGTCAGACACAAATACACTGAAAGGAGGAGTACAAAGTGAGCAAGTGGAAAACTCAGCACAGCCACCCAGGGCCCCATGCTCTGGTACCCACTCCCACCTGATGGCACCTGGCAGAACTGGTTAATGCACAACTTGTTTACACCTTTCCTATCTCATCTACATCCCTGCTGCATCACCTCTGCCCCTCTAAAACTAGGAACAGCAAAGAAATCTTGTACCTTTGCTCCCACAGCCCTCCCAGCCCATCAGTGCAATGACCACTCTGCTGCACAGAGGCAACGAGAACTAAATTACAGCTGACTGCACAATTACAGTGTAAAATGTGTTTCCATCGTTTCCTTGTCATGGTTGTTGACTACCCATTCATGTAAAACAGCTTACATGAGCTATTGACATGCTGTTAGACTGTTGTGGGCACAATTAAAGTCTCTTTAAATACAACACACTAAAGCTCAAAAAGTCCAGATTACCACACTCAATAGTCAGTAAGAACAAGCAGGGAAAATCCCAAAGAACTCCTGCAACTCTGACACAGTCTAGTCTATATAGCCAGGCACTGTCACGAAACCTAAGTTTATTTCAGTCATACTCTTCTAAACATGCTCATCCAAACCTAAGCATTAAGAAGGGCTGTCTTGCTGGCCCAGGAAGATCCAAGCTTAGAAAAGCCACCTTTGACTCCAGGGATAAACCCAACTTCCATCAAACACAGAATAGAAAACACCACATGCAGTGTTCCTTAATAACTTCATTCTATCTCTATATTTGCTTTTACAGATTTAGAGTCAAGACTTACCAGTACTTGAGACCTTTAAAAAGAAGAGGGAGCTTCATGTACACGTCATTGCCCAAAATCTCATTACAGGGTGTAATCAAAACCCAGAAAGGAAGCAAAGCATAACATGGCCTCAAGAACAGACACTACTCACCTGAACACAATCCCTGCGATGAAGTAGAAGATTGATAGTGTATCCATAACATTCCACAGATCTGAGAAATACTTACTGCCATTCATGTACCACTGCGGGGGGAAAAAGAGCAGAAAGTAATGACCACAAAGGAGGGAGCTCATCCATCTTCCCCTCTCTCTCTCCACTGGACATCCTCATGGGTAAATACTCCACCCACTGCAATAGAAAGGATTGTTTCCTTGCCCAGTTGATTTTCTGTCACACGTAACAGGTACAGGAGAGATCAGATTGCTTTTAATTGCCCCTAAAAGAGGGGGTTTGATCTATCCAGCAATGCCAGAAATCACAGGCACTGAAAACATGGAAACATATTGTCACTGTTAACTTCTAATAAGTCTATTGGTCAAGACTTTCTGTGTTTAGAGCTCCTTAACACATTTTCTCCTGCTGTCTGGATGTCCTAAGCTAATGCTCTTGCACTGGGACCAGTTAAGCACATGGGTGGTACATCACACCACAGTGTGGGTTACTATGCTCAGAGGACATAACCCAAGCACATGGGTGCTTCTGGAAGAGGAAGGACCAGTCCTGACAAGAGCTGAGATTGATGCACTTGGTGCTCACACGTGTACTCCATTTATTCTTTTCATTACCTGCCTTTCTAGTTCTGAATGGCAAGTCCAGTGGAAATCTCTCCCCATTCCCAGACTGACTGGTACTGCCCCTGGACCCAAAGCTTGGGCAACTTCTGGATCCAGTTCAGAGGAGACTCATTAAGACAAGGAGCTTAAGCAGGAGAAACCTCTGCCAGGCCTGAAGAAATAGACTGAGTCCCTGATCATAATTCTTCATTTTCATGGAAATAATCAAAGCTGAGTAAAATACTGACTCTCTATAACCAGTGAACCTCTAGAACTGTCACTTTGCTATTCCAGTTGCATTTTCTTCACACAATGGGATGCACTGCTGAAGATGGACAGTTGTGGAAGTTACCAGGGTGTCAAACTCAAGGAATTAGCAGACACTATTTCAGCATCTTGAGACTCACACACACCTCTAACACTACTGAAGCTACCAAAGGCTGAGCACTGAGTGAGGACAGCATTTCTGGTACCCATGGCACAGGGTTGTCCATGTTTAGTAACTCCCTAAATCAAACATAAGTTGTCTTGCTATAAATGGCAGTGAGCAGTTTTATATGAACAGCTGGATGCCTCTGGTTCAAATGTCTTATCACTGCACCACAGGTGTATTAAATGCAACAGGTTTAAGCCTGATCCTCTTCTATTAAGGACACAATTGTGGGTGGGAGAGAGAAAATGGATTTTGGTCTAAAGCAGAAACAGAGATAAAGCCAAGGCAGGTACGTGTAAAGAGGTGAGAACAACCAGGGCTGCAGTGCTGTTCAGTCCTTCAAATATGAAGTGCTTGCCATTGCTAAAAGTTTAATGTGCATGGAAGTTCAGTCCAGATTCCTTCTCCATTTGGAAAATGGGGCTTTCCTACAGACTAGGAAGACAGCAGAAAAAGGCATCTCTGATTTCACTATTGCCATAACAGCTCTAAATAGGACAAGAGAAAGTAGCTCCAGCTAATTAAAACTCCCTTAGGTCCATCAGAGGTGAAAACAGGGCTGAGCCAGTGCCTTGTGGTTCAGACACAGCTCAGTCCCCCTGCACAGTGACACAACCTGCTTTACATGTGGAACCATGGGCTAGCTGTCACTCCCACTGACACACCACTCTAAGGAGAGGGCTGATCTCTCCCCAGAACTAGGTACCTGACTGCAGAAGCTACAGCACAACCCCAGGCAACATCACTCTTACTGCGACATTGCCCTGCAACCTGCTTCTTAGCAAGATAGGTCTGAAGCCAAAATGGGCTTAAGATAACTTCAAATCCTCCATAAAAATCTCTGTTTCAGCTGTCTCCTCTCCCACTGTCAAACTGGTACAGTTTGGGCACCAATTAATGGGATGCCTGGGATCTGAAGCTGTTCTAGCTGCTCAGGGTGGTGAGAAATAGTGACACTGGGAGGGTAAAAAGGGTTCTATCCCTAAGGCTTTCCCCAGGACTTTTGCTGGGTGCACACTGGAAGTGCAACGACAGGTCCAGAGGCAGAACCTAAACCATCAGAAACAAATGCTCCATTAGTGTTTTCATTGCAACAGTCTGACTTCTCCCCCCCATTTTCCTTAGCAAGGGAAGTTGCCTTAACCAGGGTACCTACCACCTTGACTACTGGAAAGGAAAAAGACCACACAGCAAGTTAAGCACAGTAACATCAACACTCAGCAATGTCATTTGATCTCAATGTAAGAAATGTTATTGCAGGGTGGTCTGATCCAGCAGATCACCCACAGACACACTCATGTGGAGACTAACGCCTTACAGGACAATGGGAAAGCAGCCCTGCACTGAAACCACACATCCACTTCTCTTCTGAAGAGGCACGAATCATTTGATCTAGAGATATGCACCCAGATAAATGTGTTAAATCTAACTTCCTAGTCTCAACTGCTCTGGAAATCCAAGCCAAGCATTCCCGAGGAATATCTCCACTGGCATTAGTTTAACCCACACAGCTTCAAAGTCAATCCACATTCCTCTTGGTGCATGGACTCTGCAGTTATTGGGGCACAAATAGGAGGGTTAAAGAAATTAACTGTGCCTTGAGCTACCTGAATGTATCTCCCAAGAAGTAGTTCCCCTTTAACCTAGAGGCAGCCTGCACTTCCTTATGCTGCTAGAAGGGGGGAAAACCACAAGGCACGAAACATTTTGGGGTTTAATTGAACATTTCAATCTACACTGAACATTTCTGGGTTGCAAGAACTGCCTACTTGTCTCACTTCATCACAAAGCAGAATGAAGACCAGGACATAAAGGATGATCTCCAGGACAGTAGGTTCCTTCTGGAAGTCCATAAGCAACACGTAGGCAAAGAGTAACAGGAAGGCGATGTAGAAGATGACATTCCAGGAGAAGACCACAAAGGGGGAGGTGAAGAAAGACACGTAATACAGGAAGAGTTTCTTACTCTTCTCCACAGGCTTTTTCCTAAGGAATAGAAAGAGGGAAAAGGTCTCAAAGCAGAGGCACACCTTAACTCCAGATCAGAGTGAGGACATGATCTGTCAAAAGCTCATTCAGCCATTAAATATCCTTATTTGAGAGTGAGTGAACACTGAAGCAGGTTCTCCAGAGTGGGTTTGGAGTCTCCATCCTTGGAGATACTCAAACCCCAACTGGACACAATCCTGGGCAACCTGTTCCAGCTGACCCTGCTTTGAGCAGGGGCTTGGACTGGATCATCTCCAGAGGTCCCTTCTGGCCCAAATTGTCCTATGTTTCTATGATTGACTTGGTTTGCTTCCCCTTTGAGAAGCCAGTTGATTACCTGAAGGAGATGAAGCCACAGCCTATTAAAGGGAAAAAGAACAGACATAGCATGATCTTCCAGTTATTAGTATCTCTTGAAATCTCTCCATACCACTGCTTGGAAAGGAAATTCTGCAGGGAAGAAGAAAATATCCTCATTTGTTGTAACAGCAACAAGATGCTATTAGATTTAGTAAAAAAACCCCAAATCACTGAGAATTCAATCAAAACACCTGGGATTCCTGTTTCAACAGTACAGAAAGCTTCTGTGTTAGTAACAGTGTGCTGGTTCCTCAGCCCAGCCATGCTCCAGCCTACACAATGAGGAGCTAAAAATGAGGCTTGACCTGATGTATAAGGCACTTCACAGTGGGCAGTGCATCCACACTGTGCATCCACAAAGCTGTGCAAGGGTGAAGCCACTTCAGGTGGTCTTTATCATCCACCTCATTATGATTTACAGCTCTACATCAGCTCTTCCCCTCCTGGGTTAGCATCTGTGGGCAAATCAGCCACCTCCTATTTCCAAAGGAGGGCATTTTTAAGCTATCTGGATTACAGTCACCCATGCACCTTCCTTTCAGCGCCATTACCTGCACTCCTGGCTGTGCGATGAACTGCTGGTCTCTAGCTTCCACTGCTAGTTCCAGACAATTGCTTCCTCCCCAGGCTTCACAGGAGTAAGTCATCAGCTGCTCAGCCAGATCTTCGTCATTGCTGTAGCACTCAGTGAACAATTCTAGAGGGAAGAGGCAGCCCCACACTGAGCTCCAAGCTCAGATTCAAATTGAACCAACTTGGGTGCAATCGTCTTCAGTGATTTCCAAAGCGTAACGTTTGTAACACTGAAGCTTGCAGACACAAGAACTCCTGCCACGTTTTCAGCATGGCAAAACAACTTGTGTTGTTGCTTTACAACCCCGCTTCCATGTATTTAAGAATTCCTGTCTGGATGGCAAACTGTCATCCTAAACCAGCTCAGTCGCGTTCTGTGCTAAAAACTGAGTGAGAAATAGGAACTTCTCCTACTCAAATGACTCCGTTTATCTTCTCATTCATTTAGCATTGATCTAAGGCCAGGCTGGATGTGGTTCTGGGCAACCTGATCTAGTTGAAGGTGCCCCTGCTCATTGCAGGGGGGTTGGACTAGATGACCTTTGAAGGTCTTTTCCAACCCAAGCTATTCTATGATTTTAATGACTTACAGTCAGTCTCAGCAGTCCCATATTAAAGCAGGGTTGAACAATAAGGTCAGAACCTTAACCTTCTCCACTGGGAAATGCACTGCAGATAAAGCTGGGTTTATAACAGCCACAATCATCTTATTCTGCTCATAGATTTTTGCCAATAACATGTATTTAGAGTAAAACCATTTCTCTTTGCAGCTCTGGATGTTTCCTACTCAAAGGCAGTTCTGTCGCTGTATCTGTGACAGAGCACAACTGCCCTCAAGAGGGATCCAGCCTCTCACAAAACACAGCACTTCTCTCCAACAGCACATTTCCCCAGGCATTTCAAACAGCTGTGTCACCATAACTCCAAGGATGTACACACACAGCAATACTTCTGGCTGGTGTTACCACATACTCTGCAATATGCAGACAGAGCTTGATAGACAGACTTCAATGGGATGTGTTATTCGCAGTGTCTTGCTAAATAATCAGGCCTGAGGGATGTAGATAGCTTTAGGAAAGTCTAGTGAAGCAGTTTTTGCCTTGTGAAGGAGGAGATACTTTCTGGTAACAAGCAAGATGTTTTCAGTGTGGCCTTGGGCCACCCCTCAGTGAATGGTGAAATAGCTTTGCTGACACAGACACACAAATCAAAACAAAGCTCAAGTTCAACAGGTCAATCTAGTCTCCATTAGCCCCAGAAAAGGAACAAACATGGTCTGCTTTTAGGAGCAATAAACCAATATCCAGCTGTGGAGACTTTATTGTGACCTTTCAGTTCTGAAAAGGGGCCTAGAAGAAAGATGGGGAGAGACTGTTTAGTAGGACCTGTTGTAACAGGACAAAGGGTGATGGGTTTGAACTAAAAGAGGGGGGATTCAGGCTGATGTGAGGAAGAAGTTTTGTACAATGAAGGTGGTAAAACACTCAAGGCCAGGCTGGATGTGGTTCTGGGCAACCTGATGTAGTGGAAAGTGTCCTTGCTCACTGCAGGGGGGTCAGAATAGATGAGCTTTGAAGGTCCCCCCAACCCAAACTATTCTGTGATTTTCAAGGTTTGGCTAAATGAAGCCATGACTGACCTGATCTAGTCCTGGTGGTAACACCACCTCAACAGCAAGATTGCACTTGAGGCCTCCAGGAGCCCTTTCCAGCAAGGTGTCTATGGTTTCCTATTGAACCTGCAGTTCACTTGTCACCTAATCTGCCTTATGGTGGTGAGAGCAAACAGCTGGGCAGCAGTGCAGTTATAGAGAGCCACTGCTTTCTGCACCATGAGAGAGAACAAGGCCATACCCTGTAACACAGCCTCAGAGGAAACACCCTGTTGTATCTCCCTACAAGTTTAGGAACCAAGGTCCTGCACCACAGGGTTCACCATGGATGAGCTTGTCTTTGTAAGCTGGGGGTGCTACAAATGAATCCCTGCTATGTTATCTGGTTTTCATTGGCATGGTTCTCCGAATAACCTGCAGAATAAGTGGACACTGAGGAAACACCAGCATTATTGCTCCAGAAGGATGGAAATGCTAAAGCAAAAGAACATCCCCTGCTCTCCGGTCACCCATCACCCTCATTAAATAAGAAACTACTGGTCACCCAAGCCCAGGAGATGCAGAGCTCTGTTCTGAATCACTGACAATCCCTGCAAATGGAGAAACTGAAGGTCACACAGAAGAAAACAAAACCTGAGCTAGATCTGCGTTCTCACTGACCAACAGTATTGCTTCTCAGAACAAGGAAGGTGATGATGATTTTGCAGATCAGAATTGAGGAATTCAACACACTTTTTACTGTAATTTCTTCTCCCTCCTGAAAGGTGGCTTTTCTCAACCTGAAATGACCAGCACTCACACAGAAAGCCGCTCTTATTCTATATTCTCCTTCCTATTTCAGGGAACCCTGCCATTAAAGGTAGGTAGCTTTTCTTCCCAGTGAAAGAAACTCTCTACCCAAACCTTCCCCCACAACACCCACATTTAGAGACAAGCTGTTCAGACAGGACACACAGTTTCTGCTGGCAACAGATGGTGTGGAAGAGATTTCCAAGCAGTAAAAACACATTAAAAGGAAGCATTTAATGTTGGATATCTAGTTTTCTAAATAAAGCTTTCTTTCGACTTCCTTTGGAGATGCCATTTCTCTTCTTTAACATCCAGCCTGGATTTCTAGGCAGCATTTCAGACAAGTACCAGCATTTTGCTGAACAAAACCAGTTATCAGTTTTGCTTTGCACAGTATCAACCAGCACTATGCAACCAGTGGTAAGCACAAGAGCTGGAGGGCATTAAAACAAGTCATTTTCAAAGAGATGAAAAAAGTTCCTGATCTCTGCCCCCTCCTATTACATTTCTAAAGGACTTAAAGAAAGGCAGCACTTACCTACTGCTCTTGTCTCATACTCATTAGCAAGTTCCTCAGACTCCCCAGCAGCATTTATATCATTCTTCACCTTTGCCATGCTTTTGAGGAGCTTACTGGCCCCAAGGGCTGCCAAAGTGCAGCCTCTGGTCTATGGAGAGAGAGTTCAGTCATGCAAAGCCCTTTGCAAAGGGAACGCGACAGAATCTTTAACACCACCCTCCTTTCTTTGCAGCTGCTCAGTTCCCAGTCAAGACTGGCAACGGAAGATCATGTCCCACAAAACTAAGGATAGCTATCAGTGTAGTGGCTTGCTAACAACCCTGTGAGCAACTGGAAAAGGTCTTGTGTTTGGCAGTTAAGTATCAGCTTTGCTGATATCAGTATCTCTGGCTGAAGAGTCGCAAAATTGGGTCTGCTCTGTCACAAGCTACACTACCAATTTCACTGCCCCCAGTGTGGACCAGTTGGGTGCACCCAGAACTGCCCTAATGGGCTACATTAGTCCATTCCATTCCATCTACATGTGCAGGGAAGCAGCACTTTGGTTTGGACACACAGACCAACAAGCAGTCATTTGTACAGGGAAGCAACAGTTTCAGTCATGAAGACTGTGAGCAGGAGCATCCATTAGCCTCACTCTTTCAGCCTGGAAATTTGCATTTAATACAATCATCACTAAATGTACTGTCTAATCAAAATTAGAAATGGGTTTCAATCAAATACCTGGGATCAGAAAACATCCATAGTGTGGAATGGGTGGTGCATCCAAGTTTGAGCACAGATAAGAACATAGAGCTATAGCTAAATGCTAGCTTGGACTGCTGATTCAAACATTGCATTAGGAAAGTATGAAATCCACACTCAAACACAAAACAGGTAATAGTAAACCCACTTACAGAGTCATCTAGAAATTATCTCCTGTAGTTTTGTGTTTGAAGATGGATCCAGAGCCATCAAAGGCCTACAAACCGAAGACAAGGAACACCACTGTGCTGTTTGCAAAGAGGGATAAAGGAGAACTCCACTTACTTGCTCCCAAATGACTTTAGACAACTCTTTCTTGTTCTGAAGAACTGACCAAATAAACAGAGCTTGCAATGGGTGCCTTGTGATAGGACATTCATCCTGAAAGAAAGAGCAATAAATCCTCAGACCCAGGCTCACCAACCTGTTCTTAACTGGAACAAATCCTAGCCTGCCACTCTCCTGCTTTCATACTTTCTTGCATTTACAGCCAGCCCACTGAGCACAAACACCTCATGTCCAGCTGGCACCTCTGTACCAGACTCTGGATTTAAACTGATATAAATGATAAGCATAACTAGAGCACTGACTGCTCCAATTTTAACTCAACACCCAAACTCACCTATTTTCCTAGTGGTTAAATGACCCTTACGTGCACTTGTAAAATGGTGCAGTGTATTAAAAGTAAAACAAGGCTGAGACAAGGCCAGGTTGGACACAGGGGCTTGGAGCAACCTGCTCTAGTGGAAGGTATTTGCAGCTGAATGAGCTTTAAGGCCCTTTCTAACCCAAACCAGTCTGGGATTCTATGATAACCTGAAATCCCTGTTCATCACTTACTGGAAGCTGTATCTCCATCTCATCCTTGCTATTTTTGTCATCTCTTTTGAGACCTCTACGGAAGTCTTCAACCATCTTCCACACGAACGTGAGGAGCGCATCGTTATAGGAGTTCTTTGCGATCTGCAGGTTCTTGAACACCAGGCTGCTGAAGTTGTTGGTGTACAGCTCTCGAAGGACCTCTGTGGTTAGGAACTTCCTCAGATTCAAGCCATTTTCCAGGAAGAGTCGGACAAATTTGGGCCTGTCTTTCACTAAGGCTGTGAACATGACATCCTGTAGGTCAGCAGACTAGGAAGAAATGGAAAAGCAAGTATTAGGGAGCATGAGAGACATGTAAAGCCTACTAAGGGCCTGACACATTTTCATCAGTTTTTTCTGTATGAAATTGCCTTTGTTGGGTGGCCTAAAGTACTTCTGGCAATGGGCAGATAACCTTTGCAATCAGTGATGTCAGTGCAAGGAGGAATAGACACTTGTATTTATCAATCTCAGAGGGTGCTGAGATAGTGGCTGCTGTAACAATGTTCCTCTTCCCCCTGCTCCCCTGTCCCGTGCCTCTGACATAACACAGACAGAAGCGGTCCCTACCTCCCAGTTTCGGTCATTAGTGAAGATCTCATCACTGGCCAGGTCCAGCTGGTTCCACTCCAGCAGCAGCTTCAGCTGCCCGTTCCAGTTATCCCTGTCATGTTCATTGGTGCTGAAAGCTGCAGAGGAGAAACAATCCTCTAGGTAAAAAGCCAGAGACAGAAGAGCTTTATGGCATACTTGTCTGCTCTTGACACTCTACCTGACAAGACCCATCTCAAGTGTCTTTCCCCAGACTGAGGCACATCTTCCTGACTGGGTTTTAGAGGATGCTGGAGGCTTAGAGGCATATTTATGGTCCAACATAAACCACAGATGAACTCCTAGGAGCACCTCATCAACCAAGATCAGCACAACATATCCTTCAGGCTCCTCAGTATCCTGCATCCCCTACACAAAAGAAATCCTGCAGGAATTCCTATGCAAGAAGCATCAGGAGAAGCTCCAGGTTGGACAGAGCCTTGGGTGACATGTCTAGTGTGAGATGTCCCTGCCCATGGCAGGGGGTTGGAACTGGATGATCAACATATATACCAAAAGATACTTGATTTTACACTGGAGGATGCTGAGTAATCCATTATACAGGATAAACAGCATAACTAGAAAAGATCCCTTGCTTGGCTTCCTGATTCCCTGTTGTGTTGCATACTTGTGTGCTGCTCTCAGAGATGTTAAACCAGCACTCTAAAAGCTTTGCTAAAAGCCTTCCTAATTATCTGGATTGGGTATCTCTGTCTCACCCACACTAACACATCCCATAATGTTGCTGTAGCCTGTCCACACCACTCCAGGTGAAGATAAGCTCCACACTGTGTCAGAAGCTTAAGGAAACCTGTTCTACAAAATAAAGAGCCATCTTTGTTTCATTCATTTAGAAGAGGAAACTCCCCCCGAAAAACAACCAACAACCAAACCAGAAACACAATCACTTGCCTTTGTAGAGAGCAAAAGAAATGGCATTGCTCACAATTTCATCTCCAGCCTCTTCTATTTTGATAACTGTCAATAAATGAGGGTTCTCAAGGACTTCTTTGATCTACAAAAAGCAACAGTTCCATTTCAAAGCAACCTTGGCTGTTTAGTAGTTGATCTCCTAGAGCATCATCAAAGGAAATTCCCCATCACATCATAGCAAAGCTGCTTCCCATCAGTCCTGTTTCCATGTACAGTTAAAATTTAATCAAGTCCAGAGAGAAGTAGCTTATAAGATTTATTTTCAAGTCACTAAAGCACAAGATTAATTCTCCTCTGAACATACAGCAAAGAACTGATTCCCCTATGCAGAATGTCAGAACCAAAGTGATAGAATCTCAGTAATTACAAACTACTCATAAAGAAAAACCAGATTGTAACAGCCTAAGTTTCAACAAATGTCTTGCAGTTTATTAGAGAACAGTTTCTACCTCCTTCTGCTTTGTGAAAAAGAGAGGTCACTTCTCACATAACCAACCCTTATAATGTTCCTCCCCTTCTAGCATGTAGAAAACAATCTTAGACAAGATTATTTCAAGATTTACTAATCTTAGACAAGACTATTTCTCTTATTACAAGATTTGTTAATCTTAGACAAGATTATTAATCTTAAACAAGACTGCAGGAGAGACACTGAGGTGCTGGAGCGGGGCCAGAGAAGGGCAAAGACCTGGAGCAGGGCCTGGAGCACAAGTGTGATGGGGAAGGGCTGAGGGACCTGGGGGTTTAGTGTGGAGAAGAGAAGGCTCAGGGGGGACCTTATCGCTCTCTGCAACTGCCTGACAGGAGGATGGAGCCAGGAGGGGGCTGGTCTCTGCTCCCAAGGAACAAGGGATGGGACAAGAGGAAACGGCCTCAAGCTGCCCCAGGGCAGGTTTAGCTGGAGCTGAGGAACAATTCCTTGCCCAGAGGGTGCTCAGGCATTGGAACAGGCTGCCCAGGGCAGGGCTGGAGTCACCGTCCCTGCAAGTGTTCACAGCCTGTGGGGCAGAGGCCTCAGTGCCAGGGGTTAGTGGTGGCCTTGGCAGTGCTGGGAATGGTTGGGCTGGATGAGCTTAAAGGGCTTTTCCAGCCTGGTTGATCCATGATTCTATGATTAGCTATTCGTGGGTGCAGCAGGAGGTACACTCCAAGGCAGCTCAGCAGAAGCTGAAGAGTGTGGCCAAGTGGCCTAACAGGGAAAACTGCCTTTAGCAGCTCCACTCTCCCAGAGCTCCTTCTGGAAACCAGAGGCTCATGGTCTGCTCAGGGGGCTGTTCTTTCTCTTTGGGTTTGGGATGCCACAGCCCCAGAGCTCAAAGTGCAAGTTCAGACGTGATTTCTGCAGGATGGTCTCTGCAAAAGGCCATTCCTACCCTTTTCCCTGTAAGCTTCTTATTAAAGCAGCAGAAAACTATTGAGATTGGATGATAGCTCTGGAAATCTAGTCCAAGCCCATCGCTCAGAAGAGGGGTAAATGAAGCAGGTTGTCCCATGGACTCACAGTGCCAAGCTCTGACCAAGAGATTTGCCAGAAACAATAGCTGCTTGAACTTCAACAGCTGCTCAGCCTTCGGTACCTGAAGCTTTGCTTGGTTTATATCCAAGAAAACACAAAAGTTGGAGTGTCTGAATCCCTCTCTGGGGCCTGCAAACAAGTCACAAGGGTGCAGTCATGAAAAAATGAAGGCTGGGGTGCAGAAAGCTGAGAGAACGGGCCTTAAATGCAGCATTTCCTTTTCCACTCCCCATTATGAGCTTCAACTGAGATTTGAATGTTCAATGACTCCCCACTGTGACCGTGGGTAGCAGAAAATTAACCAAGGGAGGAAAACCAAATCAGACCCCAGGATAAAGCATTGGGCAGTTAATGGAGAAAGTCAATTAGCTCCAGTTAATGGCTTGTTCACTGAGCTGAGAAGTTCACCACGATTTGTGTGGAGCTCAAGTGTTTTAAAGAGAGCAGAAGCACACCTAAAACCAGGTCCACCTGAAGGTCAGGTAGCCAGAGAGCTACAACAGGACTGGCACAAGCAACCCAAGCTTGCAGATGCTCTCCTTACTTCTCCAGTTTTCCCAGTCTGCAGAAAACACTCTTGTAATGAACAGTTCCATATGGGATCACAACAGTGACTACATCCTGAAAGGACCACCTCTGGTCAAAGAGGTAAAGAAGAGTAAAAGCAGCATCTGCTGAGGTATATGCAAGTGTTGTACCTTCAACTGCATCACATGTACACAGCCTAGTAAGTCAATGCTAACAAAGTCCTGATGGAGAGGGTGTAGGGATGCTGCTGTGGTGAAATCCTGACCACGTAAGCCTCTCATCCTAAATGTCCCACTCCTAGTCTGGAAAGGAAATCGGTATCTTAAGAGATGTAGGAAGCCAACTTCTGGAACAAATGAAAGAATGCCAAACCAGAATCACTACAGTTGGAAAGGCCATGGGGTAGCAGTGCTAACCCTTTGTCTCTGAGCACCTCAGCAGGATTTAGCAGCATGAGGCCTGATTCACAAATAGCCAACTTCTTCACGTTCACAAAGCACACGGAATAGCAACCCCAGCCAGCACATCAGCCAAGAGACACCTCCAGCAGCCAGTGCTCCAGAGCAATGCCGAGCAGACAGTTACAAAACATCTGGTCTTGGCTCTCCTGTGCCTCCACATGTGCTGCCTATCCAGAAGGTTGCAGTCTCCCACTCTTTTTGTTCCAATCCCTGTAAGTTATAAGAGTTTGGGATTTTTCATTTTGAAATCCCTATGGATATACCACGGCCAGGAGCCCCACACACCCTATAGGTATCACCAGACAGCAACATCCCCGATTTGGCAGTCACTAGCTGCTCCTGACCTCCTGTTTCCTCCACCCTCCTCCAGCTCCCTGCAGTAGCACACACTTACCCATTTGATCCAGCTTTCAGTCTCCTCTTCTGAGAGCCTTGAAATGGTGTGAGGCAGGTACCTGAGCAAGCTCTCCTTGACACATGAAGAAGCAAGAGTGCCTTCTGCCTCCATCAAGCTAGCAATAACATCAGCAATCCGACCAGAGCCTTCCACCACAACGCAGGGAATCTTACTCTTGATGGCCACGTTGATAGACTAGGGAGAGGGAGAGGTGATCACTTGAAGCATGACTGTGTTAGGAGCTTACTATTCAGGAGAAAGACTAGAGATTGGAGGTTTGAATTAGGTGAGAAAAACAGAAATCCATGGGCCAGAGCAGGGCATATTTAACATATCATTTGCAGGTTTGCTCTAAAACCTGAATGGATGCTTCATTTCATCTTAGGACCGCTAATTAAAACACTGAACTCTGCATCTCTATTCACCTACAACCTACCTGTGGGCAAAGCTGAAATTAATCAGATGTGAATGGAACCAAAAGACCCAGGAAGCATACAGGGAGGCTGGGAATGGCCTGGTTCAGACCAATTGATTAATGTTAGCAATAAAGTGGTTACAAAGGCTGTGCTTTGAATTCCCATTGTCACCTGACAAGCCAAACAGTTTGATTAGCCTCAGTCTGAACAGCACAACTCTGGGCACAACAGGTAGTTCCAAGAGCACCCAAAAGAAAGGATTATAAATACAACCTGCTTCAGTTTTGCTGACTCAAACACTTGACATAATCTCTTCACTGTATCCTACCTTCTTGCAATTCCAGCCCATTTCCCAGCTCTTTCTCAAGGTCTTGCAGCCCAGGCTACATCAGCTCCTCTTCTTGCTGTTCATCAGAGCCATCTCACCCTCACGGTTACTGTGCCCTTCCCACACAGCCTGACTGCACATGCCCTCAGTTTGAATTCCCTGCTGCCAGGTCCCTTTGCTCCCTCAGTCACACCCTCTCTGTGCAGGGCACTCATCTTCACTCTTGCAGTGGATGGGGAGGTAAATCCTGGTTTTTAACACTAAGACAGCACTAGAAGTTATCTTCTCCCCCCTTCCCTAAGTGTCACTGAGACATCCTGTTTCAAGAAACTTCATTCTGCCTTCTCCATGCTGTTCATCCTCTTCCTACCTGTCATCTGTCTGAAGGTGATGCCTGCTCCCTCCCCTTCTAGGCTGAGAAAGGTGAGAGTCAGCAGAGCCCTCCTGCCTTGCTTAGCTGCCTACCTTTAAACTAGGTGCAGACCACAGTCCTCAGGAGCACCAACCACGAGGCAGTTGAAGCAAGCTCAGAGCCAGAGTATCTCCAGCACAGCTCTTCCCTGTGTATCACAAGAAAGCACTAATCTCCACTGAGCATGAGCAAGCCATGTCTTCCCAAAGCTAAGTTCAGGCACAATGGTACTAAAAGGCTCAATACCTACATGGCTGACAAAGCCATTTCTGATTGCTGCTCAGATAAACACAAGAGAAGTATTTCCTTGCTGGATTTGTTATGGAAGAACCAAACTGTCCCAGCCAACACTTTTCTAGGAGAACCTTTTTGCACAGAAAACCTTAACTGAAACAAACTTCATCAGCTTCAATGCAAGGTGTTTCCATAGCAAGTGCTGGGCAAGCTTCAGTAATAAAACAGGACTGTCTATTTTGTCAAGTTGCTTGTGGCATAACCTGTCCTAACTCCTAAAGCAACGTCCCTTTGTCACTCCTGGAAGTAAGTAAAAGAAGTAAACTTACTTTCAAAGTCTCTTTCCCCCCACCTTGGGCAAAACACACGATTGGGATCTTCCCACCATAATTAGATTCTGTGAAACATGCCAAAAGAAGAAAGGAAAAAGAAACCCATTACTGCAGTTTGAACAACTCCTTTTTCCTGAGTACAATGATTACAGCTACTGGATTACTGTTGATTTTGCCAAATTCATTAACAGCTCTTCCTGGTTTCAATGGAGAGTTAGTTTTGCCTGATGTCCTGCACAGCTCCCTTTAGACACCCTTCTCCAAGAGATGATTGTTTCCTCCTATCAATCATCACTTTTAGGAGCTCCAGAGTCCCCCAACTGTGATTTTATTGTATTTACCTACTGCTTTGACCACTGCGTGGTTCTTATCCCAAGTCCAAGATTCAGAACCTCTGTCTCCACACTGCCAATTGCAAAGGAAAGCTAGGAATACCCTAACTGTAAGAGCTAGTGTTTAAGAGACATCCCAAGTTGTCATGAGTCTGGGTGCTTAATCATGACTAAAAGCAAGGATGCTTCAGCTGAGGTACACAGTAAAGCAAACCAACCCCAAACCCTCTAACTCAGAATTTCCTGTCAAGGTTTTGGGTATTTTTTCCCCATTTTGGCAAAGAAGGAGCTGAAATGGTTCAGGAGCAGGTTGCAGATGGATCAATCACCCTCACAAATTGATTTCTTCGGAAAAGCCTTACTTCAGCTCCTGTGTAGTTGTGCTTCAGCTACCTGGAATTTGGTGCTAGGTGGGAAGTCAAGGGCAGCTTCCAACAGATAGCAGGAAAAGAGGATAGCAGGGAAGGGCTAAACCAGACTATTTGCTGTGTCTCACAAAGGATTACTGTCACATAAAGAAAGGAAGATGAAGGGAGGGGTGTTGGTCTGAAGAGGGCCGGGTGTGCTGTTACCACATCCCTTCCAGCTCAGCATCCAAAGGATGCTACCACTACTCTTTTGTCCCCAGAAAATCACTGTGCATCAGCCCCAAAGCATGCAAGAACTAAGGAGAAGGAAGCCTGCAGCGTCCCATCCACACCTACCTGGGATAACCCGCTCTGAAATGTACTTCTCCAACTGAGTTCGTACTTTGGCCTCTATCGCCGGGTGTCCATGGGTGCCGTTATCAACCAGTAAGAGGTGGGTGTGATTATTATCCAGGCAATAGAGAGGGTCTCTCTTGAGATCATCCATTATGTAGTGTGCCAAGTAGTACCCCTGGAAGCACAAGCACAGAGTTTAACAGACCCAAGGGCAGAGCATGCACAAGCCTTCAGGGATGAGCTGGAGAGAGCTGAACCCCCAGCCACCAACTATTCCTCATTAGTGTTCAAGGCCAGGTTGGACACAGGGGCTTGGAGCAACCTGCTCTAGTGGAAGGTGTCCCTGCCCGTGGCAGGGAGTTGGAACTGGATGAGCTTTAAGCTCCCTTCCAACCCAAACCAGGCTGGGATTCTGTGAGAACCATTTGGTTTCCTCCTGTTCTGGGAAGAGCACCCAATGTTTTGCCTCACTGCTATGTATATTGAGGAAAACTGGGCCCAGGTTGAATTGCTGAGGACACAGTAGGCCAGGTCAAGAATACACAAGTGTGCTTCTACACAAACATTGCACTGGAAAGCATTCTGCTGAGGTCTGCTTTGCCAGACATACAAGCAGAGCTTGACTGACTGCTCAGCTCAGACATCACGTGGCTGATAGCACCAGCTTAGCACAGATACTGTTATGCTGAGAGCAAGGGTCAGGCAGGGACATAACCTGTATAACTGAGAGCCAAGCCTCCCCCTTCCCACCAACCCAGACATGGTTCTTACATCAGTATCACCACTGCGGATCAGACTTTCCCGGTTGGAAATCATGCCCCAGCCTGCTATGCCAATAGCCACCACGTTCTCCTCTGAGCTCCGACTGATGGTGTTGTCTCTGACCACTTCCCCAATGTACTTCATCAGCCCGTAATGCGTGCCTCCTGTGAAAATCCAGGCCCCTGGGGAAAACGTCCAAAAACCTGGAGGCATGTAGTGGAACACCCACCCTCCTAATGCAGTACCTTTAGGATACCACATCCCATATCCCTCTCAAGACCTTACCTCACAAGAGTCATTTATTCTTCAGTTAAACACAAAAGACATGCTACCCAACTTACCTTACTTTCCCATGGGCATCTCATGACTAGTTCTTAACCCTGAATGCTCTGCCTCCCTGCTGATCCTTTGGGCTGCTGCCTCTCCAGCAGTAAAATCATACAGGCACATCTGCAGGTCTTTACCTTTGGACTGGGCAATGTAGATCAGCCTGCTGAATATCTTGCGCATCCGGGGCTTGAGGGCAAAGTTCTTTGCACCCCCAGTGACAGAGATGACAAGGTTTGGGGTCTTCAGGTGCCAGTGCTGGGTCATGAGATCATAGAGTGTTTCAGAGTCTGTGTCGCATGACAAGCGGATGTACTTGGGTGAGAGAAAAGAACAAACATAGCAAGAAGTAAACAGTGATAGCTGGGAACATGGTGCTTTCATCTCTAATGAACAGTCTTATGCCAACAGCCAGCAGACAAAAGGTGAAGCCTTTGTGTCTCCTTCTAAAGCATTTTTATTCCCCCCAGGCACCCAAGCCACCTTCCTCTGAAGCAGAGGAAGGCAGGAGCACTGATCCCAGGGTTCAGAGGAACGTTGGAAGGATGAACACAACACTGAGGAAGATTATGGTATAACAATTTTAACTGTACCAATGCTAATTATAGGTTAGATCACAGATGAGTGGTAGCATTGTTCTAAGTGATCTAATAATTACAGTTGTATTTTGATTACACTACTAAGCCTTAACTGAATGAGCTATAAATTCCAGGCTCCACGTGCATGGTGTACCTATTGTAACATATACCCATAACAGCATTTTAAGTATAACCCGTAACTTCATTAAATAGGTAGTAAAGCTTGAAGCCTGTGTGTGAGGAAGAAATGCCCATGTTTGATCTTTGTTGTTTGTTTTCTCTTTTCAATAGAAAGCAACAAATAGTAGACAGAATGAGCTCTGCTCAGATTTGCAAGTCGCCATCCAATTCTTAAAGCTGGTTCCTCAACCAAGCACTGCCAGGCTTTGGGAGCTCTGAAACAGACGTCTCGCCAAGCTGGCAGGATTCTGAGCAAGACCTTTCTTTAGGCTGCCCACGGTCTGAACTCCGTGAAGAAAGAATCTGAGTCCGGGCTAAGGGGTCAGTACCAGATGTACTAACCCTAAGATAGCTTAAGCCATCTCAGATCAGGAGTAATAAATGCATGGAGCCTTTTAAGTTCTCAAGACGCACGTATGAGGGAATTGGCAACCAACGTTACCAGATAAGCAAATATTTCTTAAGCAAAACATGAAGAAATACTTTAAAGTCTATTTTCTAAGCTATCACTTATTCACAAAGAGCCTTCCTAACGCCTCCCCCCCCAATACAACTTGATACAGAGATTTGTTCCTGCCATGAAACAGCTGAAACCAGCACAAGAGTAGGAAAATAGAAGCATGTGTAAAGCTGTCTACTTGATGCTGCAAAAGCTCTAGCCTGAGTCTGGTTTGAAACAATAAATTAGCTTCTTGTACACTAGGATTAATATTTCAACTACTGTGTTTAGAACGAGTGCCTGAGGTACCGGAGTCTTATTTTCATTTCTGCAATGTGACTCCAAATGGTACCCTACAAAAAACCACTGTAACAAAAAAATGGCCATATTTCTTCTATATGCTGTTTGACTGATTGTTCACTTAGTGTCTTTTAGCTGCACGTTACTTGACAGATACAGCAAAACAAACTGAACTACATTCCCCAGGTTATTTACTGTTACGCTGGTTTAAGTTCCAAACTACCACGATCATTCTCCCGTATCTATGTTAATACAAATATATACTGAAAAAAGTCAAATATTCACAACATGGCAAGTACCATCATTAAAAGACAAATCACTTCCTCCTCCAGAAGTGCCTATTACACCACTGGTGCCTCCCAAGCATCAACCTAAGCTACAGAAGATGCAAAGCAACCTATATAGAATATTGTTCAGTCCGATTCCTCACTAGATGGTGCAGTAAAGTCTTGAGGCAGTTGAAAACAACATGACTTTGTTTCAAAAGACTATGGCATTAAGGCAATCAGAGCTTGTCAACACAAATGCTGTTGCATAAACCCCACCCTTAACTCTTTTCACATGGACAAGACAAGGGGTAATGGGCAGATTCCAAATGCAGACAAGAGGAGAAAAACCAGTCACTGGAATCATATCCCAAGAGAAGTGGTGGATTCCCCAACACTAGACACAGTTAAGAACCAGCTTGGAGAATGCTGGCACATCTAGTCTAGGTCATGCTTGGCCTAGAAAGGTTGGACCAGATTATCACTGAGGTCCCTTCCAACCTGGTGTTCTGTGATTCTATGTATCTTGAGAGGCATTTAACTTCAATGAAAGGACATGGTGATGTATGCCAGGACAGGTTCCCAGGAGCAGTTATCCCATCCGTCTCAGAAAAGCATATCACAGAGGAAGTCTAACAGGCTCCAGCAGCTACACAGGACAGCTAAGGGACTGCCACAGCTTCTGCTCTGAGAAGCATCAGCTTCTTGGTGTGTTTTGCAGGAGAGGGGGGCCTCTCCACCCATAAAGCCTCAAACCAGAAGGATTAACTGCTCCACAGGGCCATCCCCACACCAAATCCTGTTAGCTTTGTAGTTAGAAGATATTTCTCTAAACCTTACTGATCCACAAAGTACCTTGAATCTGTATGACTGCCGTTGTTGCACCAACCATTAAGTTTTCCAGTTGAATGACTTCTTGTTTTCATATAAAGCAAGCACCAAATAAAAGATGCTGCAGCCAAGCTGCTCATACAGCTTCTCTCCTACATCATCACGGTGTATAACTGCAAACACGCTTCAATTACACTTAAGTTTCATACGAGGTACTAGCAACTGCACATCTGACGCTTGAACCCTTGGCAAGGCTCTGCTCAAGCAGCTGAATCCCCTCCGTGCAGGCACTTTCTTTCTCTGAGGTACAACGGTGCCATCTCCTGGTGCACGCCAACCATGACCGATCCAACCCTCCAGCGCAGGCACTGCCGAGTGTTTCAGCCCCTGAGCTCAAGAAAGCTCTTCAGAGAAGCATTTTTGAGCTTGAGGGTACCAGAACATAAAAGACAGCAACTGCAATGTTCTTGGATGTTGCAGGATCTGAGCAGAAAAAGTAAGCATGCAAGTAGGTCTGTTCATATCTAACAGTTCTGCTCAGAGCTTTTTAGGACTCATCTGTCCTAAAAAGCACGAGGCAGGGTATAAAACTTCCCATCCCTCACTGATAACAGTCGGTGATTCTGAGGTTACCTTGGATTTGGCGTCCTCCCCATCACGCATAACAGCAAGAGAAAATGCTTTGCCATGTTTTAAGAGCAGCAGGTGCCTTGAAGTATATGGAATGAGAATGTAGAACAGAGATGTGATTCCATGATGGGATAGATTAGGAGACTTACATGCAGTATTTGAACAAAGTATGCTCTGAAACATGCACAAGGACCTTGAGAGTCCTCCGAAACAACTATGGGCAAACTGATTTGCAAGGTGGGAAGGGGAACACAGCCTAAGGAAAGAGCATTTAAGCTTTGTGAACTCTGAAATGCTGCAATAGAGAAAGCCATTTCTTCTTTCAGTAAAGGGACACAGCAGCTTACAGCACAGCAGTATGAAGCTAAAAGATTCATATCAAGAAACATGTTAAGTACTTGGATCTGGTTTAATCGTGATTCAAAACCTTCAGTCTTCTTTCCCACCAAAATGCCTCATTTCTGCTACTTTGCATAAACCAAACTCAATGAATTTACATAACATGCTCTGATTTCCCTCATTTCTTTGGATTGTCTCAAGCAAGCTGCACTGTTGGTAAATACCACTCATTTAGAAGAGACAGATGAGCTCAGCCACATGTGACTCCTCACACAGTATCACTATAAATCATCACAAACAGCAACGCCAGCTCTTCTCTTCTTCCCACCCCTCCACTCCTGTCCCCACACCAAGGAAAAACACAGGAAAAGATTAAAATCCAGCAGAGTAAAACCCCTGAAGTTCCACTGCTCTCTTAGATCCCCACTGAATTTACTGTCATAGTAGGATCTCCACCCTGGGAAGTAGTCTGTATTCTATCAGTTATGGGCCTGAGCAGGATGCTCTGTGCGGGTATCCTTTAAGCAAGAGATTTGGCTAGAAAACTTAGAGGAAGTTCCAAACAAAACTGCTCTAGGAGGGTGTGGAACACCTTTTCCAGCATTGCACAACATCCACAGAGTGGCCAGCCCAAGGACTAAGATACGACTGTATGGAAAGGAGCACTGTACACCCACAGACTGCACTGATCTGCACACACAGCAGCTAGGGAAGAGGGGAATATAGGTCAAGCAGCTCTGTAGGCAGACACTGGATGACATACTGCCCCATGTTAAAGCCATTACAAAGCATAAGTGATGATTTTATGGAGTAGCAAGCATGTAAGTGCAGCTTCTGCACTGAAGAGTACAGATCCTCCGAAAAGAGGTCTTACACCCCAAACAGATATGAAATCCCTGTGGATTATTATCTCCCGGATCCTGTTGCACCTTCAAAGACAAAGCATGTCACACATACTCCTGTGCCAAGAGTTGCACTGGTGTTCACCCTCACACTGTTCCTTTTCTAAAGCATAAGTTAGTCCACACTGGAAAGGTGCAGTGTTGCCCAAAAACCCAGCCTTATGGTGGTGTTAAACTCAAGCAGTCAGGAACAAAGTATCTTTATCAGGAGCTTGACCATTCAGGTACTTAAGCTTACCATGTTAGGGTCACCACTAAAGATGGGTAGCAGGGTACTAAGTTACGCCTCAACACCATGACATCTCCATATAGACAGGGACCACACACTGACATAATCAGGGCGCAGAGTCCCAGTGAGAGACAGCACAGATCTAGCTTTACATTAATTCCCCCTAGCCCAAGACCTTCACAATTGCATTCCAGGCCAATTGCAATAAAACTAGCTCCCAGAAAAAGCAAGCAACCGCCTCATCCACCCCTTCTTCTGCCAAGCCTGGAAACAGAGAACCTCTTTGCCTTCCCATCACCAGCCTATGAAACAAATAACAGAGAAATTATTCTTTCTTACCTACATACAGGGCTTGAGAAACCAGCTTGTCTCCTTTGTAGCCTAACACCTTTCATTCCCACTAGAATAAAATCAACTTTATCTTCCCCTTCCCTGCTTTTCAGGGGGTTCCACTGGCAGAGAGTTTAGGACTCTGAATACAGAGCTCCCAACAGGGGCCTGACATATGCCCTTACTACCATCACTTACCTTTCCTCTTTTTCCCATGTTTTCAAACTGAATGTCCCCAAAGGCATCAGTAGGAAGCTCCTTAGTGTGCTTCTTGTAGTTCCATTTTTCATTGGTATTAATCTGAGTGCCTTCTATGTGCTGATTTTCAGGGTATCCACATTTACATAAGTTACCCCTGAAAGAAGAATGAACATACGTGGAACCCCAAGTTATCATCCTGAGCACAGGAAAACAAGTTCTGACACATTTATTGACAAAATACAGAACATTGTCGTGGCGGACACCACCTTTAGAACTTCTGCTTCATCAGGACATTCCCAAGAAGTGCTATGCCCCACATCCCTGGCAGTGTTCAAGGCCAGGTTGGACACAGGCGCTTGGAGCAACCTGCTCTAGTGGTAGGTGTCCCTGACGTGGCAGGGGGTTGGAGCTGGAGGAGCTTTAAGGCCCCTTCCAACCAAAACCATTCCAGGATTCTATGATCCTGCAGTAAACCTAGAGCTTGTAAAAGAAACAGTGCCTAAAGCAGCAGTCACATTAAGGGCAAGGTCCGGGAGCAGGGTTGTACCAACACAACTCAAGCCAAGCAGCAGGTGGAGCTGCAGAACCAGTTGTACATGGGACTCCACCTGGATTTGCTACATGACAAGTCAACAGCCAAGAGACCAGAACCTAACCATGCTTCCTCCCCCTATAATCAGCTCCTGTCTAGCACTGGGCAATGGAGGGGAGCATATCTCAGGAACCAGGCTGTGCTGAGATGAGCTGACACTTTTGGACTGCCTTGCAGAAATGACCTTTCTTGTTACCACAGATCAAGTTAGGTCACCAGCAGCTTAATCTGAAACTACAACTCTGCATAGAAATGAAGAACATGAACCAGAACTCT
Organism: Nestor notabilis; assembly: GCF_000696875.1. NCBI lineage: Eukaryota > Metazoa > Chordata > Aves > Psittaciformes > Psittacidae > Nestor > Nestor notabilis. The sequence continues at coordinate 894 of NW_009941149.1, read as the reverse complement.
CCATCAGGCACCATCATAAGTGACCTAATCTGCTGCTAACCTGATGTGTATAGATGGTTTCTTTCCCCTTTTTGTGCCCTCATCCATACAAAGAGTTCACTAAGATGACTAGTAAGTGTAATCATCTTCAATGAAAACTCAGGGCCTGACTGATGTCTGAGCACACCCAAGGCATATTCAAATCAAGAAGCAATGGAAATCTGGTCTCTGAGCAGATTTTACAGGCAGTTTATTGTGTTCCCAGCACATTTCCACCTCCACCACCTCTATCTGATGCATAGCATGGTGTGCAGTCACTACCAATGCCCTCCTCACCAACATTGAAATCGCACCAAGGGTAGGAAGAACTAGGGCTTTGGTTGTGCAGGACTAGGGA
>NW_009941149.1:0-487 GCF_000696875.1 Nestor notabilis | reverse complement strand
GGAAAGACACAAAAACTCAGAGCTTAGGGAGAAGCTCTTCCCTGTGAGGGTGCTGAGGCGCTGGCACAGGGTGCCCAGAGAAGCTGTGGCTGCCCCATCCCTGGCAGTGTTCAAGGCCAGGCTGGACACAGGGGCTTGGAGCAACCTGCTCTAGTGGAAGGTGTCCCTGCCCATGGCAGGGGTTGGAGCTGGAGGAGCTTTAAGGTCCCTTCAACCCAAACCATTCTATGAAATAGGGACTTTGATAATAAAGCCCTTTGACAGAGCTGCTGGAAGGCATGCTGACAGAGGTGGCATGAAGGTCAGGCCCCAGTTTCGGCACCCAGGGTAAGCGGGTTCTAGACAGGGATCTGGACAGGCTAGATCAATAAGCCAAGGCCAGCTGTATGAGGTTCAACAAGGCAAAGCACCAGGTCCTGCACTTGAGCCACAACAACCCCCTGCAATGCTCCAGGTTTGGGAAGAGTGGCTGGAAACTGCTCATGGA
>NW_009941148.1:46222-54423 GCF_000696875.1 Nestor notabilis | reverse complement strand
CACTCCAGCTGTGCCCTTGGTCTGCTAAAACAGCCGTTTTCTCTCTTTTCATTTTGTTTGGGGTTTTGTTTTGAGGGGGGGTTTGATTTGGGGGTTTTGTGGTGTGTTTTGTTTTCTCTTTAACATTTAGTTCAGTTATTCCTCAGAAACCCAAGATGTTTATCTTGGAGGCTGCTGTCAGAGGGTGTGCCAGTCATGCTTATACCATGCACTGTATATCTCAAGTAGGATCATACAGTAATATGTTTATTAATTAGATTATAAGAAAGTTGAGAAAGAAGAAGATGAAACCGATTTGTTTGGCAGTAGCTGCGTATCTGATGGCAGAGCACTGCGTGTGCTGCAGGACAGCGCAGCTCTGGGTCATGGCCTGGGCAAGTTGGTGTTACAGAGGAGGTTTGCTCCAGCTTGGACTGCCAGGCAGGCTGGGGATCTCGGTGGGCAGTGAGGGGCCGGGGCAGAGAAGATTGCCTCCAAAAACCCAAAAGGTTTTTCTTTTGCCGCTGTTTGCGTTCCTTTTTTCTCCCAAACCGTTTATGTCTCAGTTTGAGCTCGCACCAGGAAGGTCCAGAGTAGCTGGAAAAGCCTGTGTGCATGGGTCTGATTCATGTTTCATTCCATCATTATGGGAGCTTTCCCTCTCAGGGAAGATGACCCATGCAATAGGAGGCAAACCTTGATACCAAAATCCAGTGAGCGCTGACATCTGCTAATGGTTAAACCCTTTTTAAGGCTACTTGGATTTTGGGAGATGTTGGCGTTTTGTCAGCTCCGCTAAGAACAACACTGTTGGTTCGCCCCAGTGATTTTAAACTTTTGGCTGAAAGAAGCAAGTTAAGTTCTTCTTTCACTTGTGCTTCTTCCTAATTTCCCAGTGCGTGGGAGAGTGGGATGCCAACAAGACCTAGGAAAAGCCATGCAGGGTTTGACCGCTAAGATCAGGCTTCTGTTGTCTGGTTGCCGGCAATTGCGAGACTGGTTTTCCTGAGTCAGGCAGTCCCTTTCAGTCCTGTGAACCTGCTAAGTCAGGCTTGGGGGGGAAAAAATGGGTCTGAAGTCAGTTAATGAGCCCTATTCATTCCCCTGGACCCTCTGCCATTGGGAACGCTCAGTTTTGTGTTTTAGAGATGTTTCTGGTAACTGGAGCAGCTTTGAGCCCCGGTTGAATGTGGGGCCAGGGCTGCCTCCGTGTTTTTCGGGAACTCACTCCCAGTGACTGCAGCGGATGGACAGGGAGCTGCTGGGGCTGCTGGAGGGCTGCTCTGAGCCCTGCTTACCATAGGCCACATGAGAGCAGAAAAAACTGCTGTTCATCCAGTGCCAACCATCATCCTCTTCCCTCTCTGCTCCACAACTGGAGCAGAGCCCGTGTCCTTGCTCACTGCTGGCTCCTCTCCCTGCAGCCCAGCTTGGGGGCTTCAGGACACAGTGTGCTGTTCTCCTGTGTTCCTTGAGCCGTCCTGGGAGCAGGATGGGAGCAGCCTGCACCCTCCCAGCAGCTGGTGTGGCTCTGCCACTGGATGCTTGTTTCCAAAATAAGCATCAGGAGACGCTGGGCAGGGGTTCCTACAAGCCCTCCCGGGCACCCTGCGTGTGTCACAGCGTGTTGGGGCCTATCCCTAGCCAAAGAGAGGCAATTATCTCTGATACGCCCATCATAGCTGGGAATTGGGAGAGATGGCCAGAACTGGGTGTAGCTCTGTGTGTCCTGTCAATGGATAGGAGAGCACCGGGTGACTGAATCCGGATGGCACCAAAGGTGCCTGCTCTGCTATTCCCAGTGGAGTTTGGGTGGGCATCCTGCCGTACTCCCTGCTCCCTCCCCCTGCTTGAGACAGACCTGTTCTGAGCTGACAGTAACAGGTATTTGCCTTGGGTACAAAACCTAAAAACTTAAAAAAATTAATAAATTAAGAAAGGTGATGTTTATTGTGGGGAGTGCAGGTGCATGAGGGTATGCTGAGGATGACGGTTCCTTTGGCTCATCCACTTCTTGTGCACAGCTTGACCCCTGACTGTCTTGGTATGGATCAAAGCCTGGTGTGGGTGAGGCTGCATGGAGCTCGGTGTACCTCACACAGTGGTGTGCACGCTCATCCCTGCAGTAATGTGTGAGCACACTCTCGGATAACCTTCCTGGAACTGCTTGTCAAACGTGATGGCAGCAAGAGGCTGGCTTGGTGCTGCACGAAGTGCAAGGACTCTGTTTACTGCTCTGAAGTGTTGCCTCGTTCCAGCCACGTGTGGGTGCCAGGTCTGCTTGGGGAGAGACATGGCCCTGCCACCCATGGGAGCCATCCCTGCAGGAGGGTAAGGCACAGCCACCATTAGTGGCACCAGGAGCCTCATACCGAGGTTGAGCAGTTGGTGCCAGGAGGGATTGTACTAAAGGGTACTCAACACAAGAGCATCCTCCTCCTCCTCAGTCACCAAACCCATGTATCGTGTGGATGCTTGTCTAGAAAGCACGAATATTTACTGCAGTGAAGCAGTGTGTCATGTGGATCTTGCATTCTCCCACGGTTCACTTTTAAAGGCTCAAGACTTAAAGCTTACAGCAGATTTGTCTCCAAAACACATCTGTGGATGTCATCAGGTTTGAGGATAATACTGTGGCTTTTCCACTTCACGTCACTCTTGATCCATGTTCGCCTCTTGCTTCTGAATGAGTGTTCGGAGTGAGTTTCTGGTGAGGATAACTGCTCCTATAGCACACTTTCATAAACCCAGATTTGGGAACACAGTTCATTCTTTTTGCAGTGATTGGCATTCGTTTTACCTCTTGTTGAATTTTGCTCTCTGTTAATGTTTTCCAGCCAGGTGTATCTAACAGTTGACAAATGACAGCTGTAATTACTCTGTTTTTCAGTTATTTCAGAGATCAATAGAGTGAACTTTAAATTATCACCTTTCAATGTGCTCATAAATAATCCTGGGCAAAGTCACTGCTAAGGGTTTTAAAATGATGCAACTTTAGCAGCTGCCTGGATTATTTATTAACATCTGCTGGAAACCATCGAAATAAAAGGTGAGGTGGGTGTTATCCTGTCACGGTGTTAGGGCTTTGTTCATTGTGTCTATTTTTTAAAAGACCCTAAAATCACCTAATACAGAAATTCCCTCAAGCGCCTTAGCTTGGATGGTCCTTTTTATGCCACGTAATAGGCAAACTGGGCAGTTAACAGCTCTGCCATGGTCTGCTGAGCAAACCGTAGAGTAATAGAGGATTCTGGTGGGTTGACTGTAGCTGCAAATACTTTGGATGTTTGGTTAACTTTTCCTCCTTAATTTCACTAAATTGAAAATAATCAGACTTGATCTTTGAACGGCACATACTTGTTTGCAGTACCTCATTTTGTGCTGGAATTTCTTTGTGAGGCTTATGAAGTTTCAAAGAAAACATGACAGTGTTTTCAGAAGACAAAAGTTAAGCCAGAGCCCTTCAAACTTCTGCTTTTTTAGAAGCTGACCTGGTTTGCTGATATCTGCACTAACGGCTCATGTGCTGTGGTTGGGCTAAAACTTTTTTTGCATAAAAATGGAAAACGCTGGGTTTGCTGTGACGGCCTCGCTGGGGGCTGTCTGTGCTGAGGGTGCATGATCTGTGGCCAGTTACATCCTTTGAACTCATCCCTCAACTCAAGAGTTGTCCTTTCAACAACTCTTCAGTGGAACTTGGAGATTTTATTGCATTGCAGTGTGGTGGTTTGATGCTCAGTGAGCTCGCGGTGCTGTGGAGGCGCAGGAGAAGTGCTGAAGGGTGGCTGCACAGAGATGGTCCTGAGGGTCCTCACTGTAGCTCCAGGAAGAGCAGAGCTCCTGCCCTAGGAAAGCATTTGAGAGCTCTGCTTTCTCATTCTTCGTCAGAGCAAACGTTACTGCATACAGGTTTCTGTGAGAAAGGAAGGCACCAGGGATCCCACTCTTCGGTGCTGTGGTGCTGTTTGGGTCCTGGACCAAGTGTCGAGCTCACATTTAATCTATGTGTGCAGGCCCCCTCTCCCAATAAGCTGGAAGGTTTGGGGTGGGAGACCCACTACGTGAACCTCAGTGTGCCGAAAAGCAGAGCCCTGGAAGAGGTGCTGGGCTCCTGTCTTTGCCTCATTTCTGCTTGCTCAGGAATTGTCGCCTGGAGCCACAGCTCGGAGATAACTCTTTCATCTTTATCTCGTTACTTTCCTTGACTCAAAGCAAGGTCATGTCACCCACTTGTAGCTGGAAAAGTCTTGTGCTCTGTTTACCCAACACAAACACGCAGGAAGAGAGCTGAAATGTAATCTGCAGCCAGCAGCCTCCCACTGACCGAAGCCTGCGGGTTTGGGAGCAAGGCACCTGGGAGAGCTGAGCTGCTCAGTTGTGTGTCTGCTGATTGCATCCTTATCTATGGCCAGCTCTTGGTGGGGACCCTTGTAGGCACACCTTTACTTCTCTTGAATGTCCTTTGGTAATCGAAATAGCGTAGGTTAGTTCTCAGCTGCAAACTAACACTTATCCTGAGGAACCCCACAACTTTTTGGGTTGAGCAGCATCGAACAAGAGTTTCCTAGCACTTAGTTCAGGTCCTCAAGACCCAAATAAATGCATAGCAGGGAATGAAAAGCCTGCTGGTAGTGTTGGAGGGGAAACTTGCTGCTTTACAAGCATCTCGCCTGCAGTAGTGGCAGAAGGAGGTGCATGGATAAAGGACACCATTGGATTTGCTTTCACACTGATGGAAGTATCACATTGGGATGTTCTCTCAGGAAACGCTTGAGAAATGCTTGGAGTGAGATGAGCTCTGAAGGTTTGGGTTGCTTGGGTTTTATATCCAGCATGAACAAGTTTCAAGGCTGTAACTCCATCAGAAGGTCACAAGGGCTGTTGAAAACCTCAAGGAATGGAGCTTGCGTGATTTTGAAATAGGAATCAGAACTCAAGAGTGGAAAATGTGCCAGGCGTCCACATCTGGTGGTGCAGATCGTGTCCATAGACTGTTACATTATCTGTTGCTTCTCAGGACATTTAGTCCTCATAAGCAGGATTGTGTAACTCGAGTTGGGGGGAAAGATCAGGTTTTGCCCTTTAAAAATCTTCATCCCTGTTGATTCAGATCATGTCTTAAGGAGAAGTGACAGCGATATATATGTTTACAACCTGCCAGCAGTGTTGTCTGTGGGGGTATTCATGACCCCTGATCCAGCAGGATGAGCAGCTTGAGCTGTCCTGAGCCTGGCACCTGTGCTTTGCATCCCACTGGTGCACATTTCAGTGGTAGCTTCATGTCCATCCCACGGAGGTGGCCTGAACTCAAGCGCTGTCCCACCCCAGCAATGGTGACCTTCTGCAGCAGAAGCACCAATGAAAACCCTGGATAGGAGTCAGAAGATGGGTGTTTCCACCTGCACATCAGGCATCTAGGGCTGCGGGAGGAGGTGGGGATGGAGCAAGCTCATGAGCATCCATGCACACTGCAGAGGTGAGCACTGCCAGCCCTGCACCAGGAGCTGGGCCAGTGGTGTCCAGCTCGTGTCAGCTACTCATGGATGCTTCAGGGAAGAGCGAAAGGATCTAGAGGTGGACATTACCCATTGCCCTACTTGTGAGACCACTTACTCATTTTCCTTCCAGCTCCTCAGTGTTACTGTTTGATACGTATCCCGACACTAGAGCGTTTGTGGTTTTAATTAGTAACCCTGGGTGGTTTAGTTATCCATGCAAATATCCAGTCCCATTCTGAATCCTCAGCATCCTGCAGCAGACACCTACACAGGAAAATCTGCACAATGTTATAGCTAACAAGAACTTTGTGTATTAAGTTACTGCTCTGCTGTTTCAAAATACATGTTTTGTAGGCTATTCCATTGCTTAAAACAAAACCAGTTCCAGAAATATGAAGATCTAGCCGAAATGTTTTACAGCTAATATTTTCCTTCCCAGTTTGACTTCCAAATTACCTTTGTCATGTTCTTCCCAGCTGCCTAATGGGAAAAGCTTGCTTTTGCTTTTCTGGAGCTCTTTCTCCAAAATCCAATGTTTCAGCTATAATCAGGTTTCAGAGCGAAGAGATCTGTTATTGGCTCTTAATTTTTAGTGAGTCAAAATTGAAGCATTTTGAAACCAACTTGTTAGCTCGATGGGGCAACTTCTTGTTCTTTTTACTCTTTGCAGCACCTAGTACCATGGGACTGACTGCATGTAGGATTAGAAACCCTGTAATCTCTGATAGTGCCAAACAGTTAACAATATATGAGAAGCTGATTCTTGGAAGTGAAGTAAAATGTTTTGTGTAGTGGTTCTTAGCAAATTCATGATGCTTGGGTGTCTGTGAATTCAAGGAGCAGCAAGCTGGAAAGCAAAGGTGTTTGGGGCTTGCTTTTTTTACTCTTCCCAAACTCTAAGGCATGCAAGCTAAAGAAGGATAGGGGCAATTCCTAAAAACTGCTGAAAACAGCATGTATTTCTCAGGATCCATTAAATGTGTGGGCTGCAGGAGCAGTAAGAAAATATTTAGACTATACTTAGATTTGAAAAATAAACTTTATAATGATGATATATTTTAAATGCTTCTTTTGCTTCCTTGTCGTAACTTTGTCCCTATATTGGCTGCATTTATACCCGTGTTAGCACCAACTGCTTATCTGAAACCTTTACTGCAGCAGTAAGAGTACCTCTCCGATTTCTCTTTATCTTATTGCAGGTAGAGCTTCACGTCCACTTGGATGGAGCCATTAGACCAGAAACAATCCTGCACTTCGGCAGGTGAGTTGTGGGGGGAAGAAAGTTCTGGGACCTGCAGTTCAAAAGCATCATCCCTTCTGCTTGTCCAGTTCTCTGACAGAATGTCGTGGTTCAAGCCCAGCCGGCAACTTGGAACCACGCAGCCGCTCGCTCACTCCCCCCCTTTTCCTTCCTCCCCCCGCTCCCGGAGGGATGGGGAGGAGAATTGGAGGAATGTAACTCCCACGAGTTGAGATAACAGCTCTCCAGTAACTAAGGTATAATACAAACCACTACTGCTACCAGTAATAATGATAAGAGGAATAACAAGGGAAAAGGACACAACCGCTCACCACCCGCCGACCGATACCCAGCCCGACCCGAGCAGCGATCTGGGCCTTCCGGGTAACTCCCCCCAGTTTACATACTGGGCATGACGTGCTGTGGTATGGAATACCCCTTTGGCCAGTTTGGGTCAGGTGTCCTGCCTCTGCTTCCTCCCGGCTTCCCCTCCTCTCTGGCAAAGCATGAGACTGAGAAAGTCCTTGGTCAGAGTAGACATTACTTAGCAACAACTAAAAACATCGGTGTTATCAGCATTGTTCCCAGACTGAAAGTCAAAAACACAGCACTGCACCAGCTACTAAGAAGGAGAAAAAATGACTGCTGTAGCTGAACCCAGGACACAGAAGCAGGAGGCTTGGAAGGCTCTCGCCCTTGTTGTGCAGGAGCAAACCTGGCTGGTGCTGGTCTCACTTCTGCACATCAGCTCCTGTGGCTGCACGGTGTGAGAACTATGAGCACGTTCCAAAACACAGTGCTGCGGCAGGAGTGTGGTGGTCATCGGTCCCGTGAGCTGGGCGAGCTAAGGGGAGCGCTGTGAGAAAAGTACAGAAGATGTGTCATAAGCTGTGCTGTCAGCCTTTGAAGTGTGCCCGGGAAGCAGCAGAGTCAGTGTTTTCCCATTTCTCATGTCACATCCCTAATTGCAAAAGCAAATGCAATGGAAGCGGGCTGGGAGTGTCGTCTTGGTGGTGGTGCTGGACCACAGTCTTGGGAGGAAAAACCAGCTTGGGTGCTCCTGCCCACCCTGCTACTGCATGCCTTTGAACCCTACACTGTCCGCCGGCTGCCGGCGGCCAAGCAGTCGTGCTTGTGTGACCCAGGAAAGCGCTTGGCAGCGAATTAAAGAGAGGTCATTTCCTTGACAAAGCCCACGTGCATCTTCCTGCTTTAGTGTAGCTTGTGGGAGAAGCACCAGGGTAATGATTAACTGGTGCAAGGAGCTGGCTCCATGGTTGTAAGCAAAATAAACATAGGACTTCTTCCAGCTGTCACTATTCAAAAAGCGAAATGGAGACTAGCAGATACCCTCAGGCCAAGAAAGTGGCAAGCTTAAAGATTTCAGGAAGCAGCTCTTGGCCAGAACTCTGGTACTTTGGGGAGGAAATCGGTCCTGAGGAGGATGGGAAGTGGTTCTGGCATCCTCTGGGCACAGCAGACTC
>NW_009941148.1:40519-46191 GCF_000696875.1 Nestor notabilis | reverse complement strand
AAGAAACACTGTTTCTAAAGTAGCTTTTCTGCAGGGAGTGGCCACACGTTTTGTAGTGTGACCAGAGTAGGGAGGTTGGATCAGAGATACCCACATTGTTGGTTGCAAGACGTTGGCACAGCGAGCTGAGTCAGGGTTCCCCATGTCTCTAGTGGGGTGCAGGGCTGGCATGCAAGTCCATAGGACGGAAGAGTTGGTGCTGGCTCCCTGGGGCTCTGCTGAGTCCTCTCAGCAAAGGAGAAATGCCAGTATAGTCCCCAGGAGGGTTGTAGGAGCTCCAGAGCCCAGAGGCAGCAGCCATCTGAGGATCCTGTGCTTCTCCCCTGCTTAGGGCAGAAACTTTCATTGCCTGAGTGTGTGCCGAGTTCCCTCTTATTTTTAAACAGCCCTTGGCATCCCCTGGAGCTGCCAGCCCTCGGGTGGAGCAAGGCTGTGCTATTCATGGGCTGCAGAACTAGTGCTCACACAGATCTAAAAGCAGTGGGGCAGTGCAGGAGACTCTAGGGCACTGCCTTAATAACCTCACCCTGGGCACAGGAAGCTACTTGTGGTCTATTTTTAAAGGTAAAGGGCTGGAAATACATTTGCCAGCTGGTCGCTGACCACATACAAATAACAGGGAGCTGTTGGGATGCACAAGCCCCCTTGGGCAGTGGCTGAACTTGGCTGATTTTGGAAACTTTGGCTCTAATTCCCTTAGGTCTAGGTCAGGCTTTGCATCCCCCCTTGCCCAGCCAAGGGGTTTAGAGCTGTGCCAGAGCCCTCATTGCACAGGGTGTCCCCAGGAGAGGTGCCTTCTCTGCAGTGGGATGGTGTGCATGGTGCTGCCTGTGGCTGGAGGTAGCTCTGGGCAGGACACTGAGGTGTTGGTGGGTATGAGCACCTTCCCCTGGGGCAGCTTTGCTGTAGGAAGGCTCCCAACTACCAGCCGGGTTGGATGGGGCAGCAGCAGCTTCCAAAGCCTGACTCCAGTGCCTCTACACTGTGGACCATCGCAAAGCACTGTTGCTGCAGGCTGTGTGAAGGCAATCCTTTTGGAAGCACACAGAAGAGGTCAAGGAAATGACTTTGCTGTAGGAAACTCTCGTTGGGCAGATGGAGGAAGATGTGGGCTGGAGCAGATGTGTTGGTACTATGGAAACAGCCGTGTGGGGAGGAAAACTTAGTGATGAACATCCCCTGCTGAGTGCCAGCAGGTTAATCTGTGCAGGTTGCATGTGAAGGCTGAGCATGGGCCTGGTTTCCTTTCAGCCCAAGCGGGGAATGAGCAATGTTTACTAAGCCCAGCGCCTTTGGGCTGCTTCCCTATGGGTTACTCATAAGGATGGTTGCTGGAATCGAGATACTAAAGCTGTCAGTGTGTCTTTATTAGCAGACACATCAATTGCTATAATTCGTCATGGCAAGAAAGAGGATTAAAAACAAATGTCTAGTTATTATAGCCAGTTTAGGTTGGCATGTGCAGGATGCAGGTGGTGTCCTTGGCTGGCAGCCCCCTTGAGCCTGGCTGTCACCCCACCAGGGACACCTCCACCCAACCAGGACTCCATGTGCTCCAGGGAAAAACGTCTTCTTTTCCCTTTTGGAAGTGTTTAGGTGGCTTTACCATCACCATCCCTTTGGTGAGAGCAGTTGTTGGCACTGCCATTTGCTCCTCTGTTGGAGATAGACCCATCAGAAATGATGCCATCATGATGTTGGGCTTGGGAACCAGTTCACTTGCATTAAACCCGTGCGCAATCCTGGACCTGGGAGCATCTCCGTGATTTTTCAAGCCCTCAAGTCTGCATACGTGGAAATTAACTTTTCTGAAGAAATTTGGCAGTTCTGCTGCTAGGACTAGGAGGTGCCAAGAAATAATCCAGAGCCCCTTTAGATGAACTTCTTCTTAAGCTTAAAATGTGCTCTGGCTGCGTTCCTGCCAGGTCATTCTGGGCTTGTATTCCGATTTGTTTGTGCTTTGCCTGTGTTTTGGATTGCCTTCCTCCCTGCTGAGATTCAGGGCTGTATCTGCGGGGAGATTTTGGAAGGACAACATGTCTTTTTGGTGAAGAAATAGAGGTTAAAGCTGCCGGCTTGGGATGTGATTGCTGTATGGAACAGACCGATTGAAAATGTGATAGCCTTCCCCCTCAGTAACACGTGTCTTCATTTCCAGGAAAAGAGGGGTTCCTCTCCCTGGCAGCACTGTTGATGACCTCCTGAAGCATGTCAGCTACAAAACACCACTGACACTTACCCAATTCCTAGAGAAGTTTAACCACTACATGCCCGCCATTGCGTAAGTACCCTGCTTGTTTTGCTTCTTCCCCTTTACCCCATGGCAAGACCCCTTGGCTAACATTATACAGCCTTGGAGGTCGCCTCGCCTGTCCCCAGCGTGCCCCGAGGCTGACGGGTCATGGTGATGGGGCCCACTGCCGTCCCTGCAGGGGTGACCGTGAGGCAGTGAGGAGGATCGCCTACGAGCTCGTGGAGACGAAAGCAAAAGAAGGTGTCATCTACGTGGAGGTCCGGTACAGCCCCCACCTCCTGGCCAACTGCAGCGTGGATCCCATCCCCTGGGGCCAGACCGAGTGAGTGATCCCACCAAGCATGGAGAAGGCATGGCCCATGCTGGTCAGCCAGCTGGTATTCGGAGTCTGGAGTAACCAAGCCTTGTCTCTCCTCCCATGCCGGCATGTTTCCACCTCTTTTCCCCATCGATAGGGTCCTCATCTTGCAATATCTCTGTGTGCTGCTGTGTTTTAATGTCTCTTGCTTTGGGCACCAAATTCTGCATGTGCAGAGCAGCTGTGCTTAGGCTTCTGGCTGAAGCTGTTCTCTGTGTGAGGGAAAGCAGCACTCCCATCTGGATTGCCTGCCCGCAGAATGTGAATTTGAGCTGGTAGAGATGATGGACACATCAGAGGGGCTGGTGATCTGATCCCTTCTTTGCATGTCATTCCCTCTGTGATGTGTGCCTCTGATTAAATCACTGCTGGGCTTTGTGGCCCTTGCAAAGGTGCTGTGATGGGCACTGAGACCCTATGCATGCCTCTGCCTGACTGGAGGCCCTTCTGCACCCTAATGAGATGCTCTAGCAGAGTGGGTTCCTCTGGGCAGGATTGACATCTGGTTCCCTGAGGCTTTTTGAAATCTTATTATCATCTTTGCATGCTTTTGCACCTGACATGTGGTAAAGCTGGGCACAGCATGGCTGTAAAAGGTGCTATTCAGCTCTGGGCAGACTCATTGGGCTCCTCTGGTGCTAAGGCAAGTGGGACCCCAGACAGGCTGGGTTTTGCATGGGGTGTCCCATGGGCATGCTGGGCTAGACCTATGACTCCTGCCTGCCTCCCTAGTGTGTATCTGGTCTCTCGATGTCATCTTTTCTTCCCTACAGGGGAGACCTCACTCCAGATGAAGTCGTTAACCTCGTAAATCAGGGACTCCAGGATGGAGAAAGGGATTTCCGCATCAAAGCCAGGTCTATTCTATGCTGCATGCGCCATATGCCAAGTAATGTATTGCAGCTCCCCTGCTGCTCTGCTCCCCTTCCCTGACGCGTGGCGGGGGTCCCCTGGGTTCAGGTCCCCGCAGAAATGCAGGGAAAGCCCCAGTCCCTGGGCCCAGTGTGGGACCAGACAGGGCTGAGGAGTAGTTTTTGTCTTGGTGAGGGTCCTCTGCTCCCTTCACTGTGGGGAATGCTGGGCGTGAGAGTGGGGGTCTCTGGGTACAACTGGTATCTGAAAGGTCTTGCTAGAGAGACAAAATGGGCTCTTCTGTCCTCTCCTGGAGGAGGTGTGATTTCTGCTCATACCTTACTCCTTGCCCAAAGGCTACAGCTCTCCTTGGGCCAGTTGAAGCCCTTGCCACAGCGAGTGGTTGCATCTGCCATGGTTGTCTGGTGGGTCTGAAAGCAAATGGTCATGGAAGGAGGAGCAGGCATGAGATCTTGCACTCACCCTGCTCATGGTCATGCTGCTCCAGCAGCATCCTCCCTCATTAGCCTGGCTCGTGGCTCAGCCGGAGAATCCACTGGCTGCAGTCTCTGCTGGTTTAAGCTGAAAACGCAAGTCAAATGTTCTGAAGTCACATATATAAAATGTCTTTTATAAAATCAGCAGCTCTGAACTTTGTTGGTAACAGATGCTGTGACCCTGCGTAAGAAGAAAACCCAATTCCCAGTGTTTTGTTGGGCTTCCAAGCTCTGTAAGCATCTTTTTAGCAAGGTTGCATGACAGTAGCTGTTCTGTGTGAAAACCTTGTTATGAGTATCTTCATATCTCACAACAGTTTTATGTAGGCTTAGTAGGGTAGATGATTTTTGCTAATAAGTCACTGTTAATTTGTGTCTAGAAATGTGAAAAATTATATTATTGGATACTGGGAGATGTGTGAGGGGTTTTTTCCTGTCTGCACAATCACCCCCGAACAATACACTTTGAAAACTTGACCCTTCAATTTCTGGTTTCTAGGAAGAGAACTTTCTTCTTTGTTGAAACTAGAAAGCTGTAAAGCAGTATCAAACTTGTCTGCAATTACAGTCCCTGCCATTGCACGAGTGGTAAAGGGAGAAGGTGGTACCCGAGGGCACATGTGCTTGCACAGCAGGAGGGATTGCTCATGCAAACAACTGAGTTGACATTCTCATCCCTGTGTCCTAGGGCACAAGCTCTTACCCAGAGCAAGTGATGTGCTCAGTACAAGTCTTTAGTGCTGCATTCACGATGTGCTGCACAGTGCGAGCCACCCTGTAATTTGTGAACTGGTGAGAGAAAGGCAGAGATGCCAGCCAGGACTAGCTCCTATTTAACTTGTTAATAAAATAATGGCTCTAACCCTGTGAGTTGGAAACTGGTGAAAAAAGAAGATGAAATTTCACATGTTTTCTTACGCGTTGGTATGATTTTGGGATTGTACGTACACAGCAGGTGCCCGTTAATTATTAACACGGCCTTTTATCTGTTTCTTGGCCTTTTTGCTAAGGGTAAGTAGGTGCTATATGAGCTAGTGAATGCATGTCCTTTCTCAGAGGTTATCTATCCTGATCAGAGATAGCTCTGAAGTAGCTGTTGGCCACGTGTTACTCTCTTTCTCACTGATGCCATAAGATACATCTCTGTGAGTGTTAAAGGTCAGCCTTACAGGATGCCGACCAGCTCCTTCCCAAGAGTAGTATCCATCCTGTTGTCTGGGGGAGTCAAGGATGCTCTGCACCAGGGCAGGGCTGACTTGTACAGTGACCCCAGAGACCCCTCCCAGCCCAAACTCCTCAGTGACACAACACGTTCAATGGGCTGGTTCTTCCCTTTCCCAGCCTGGGAATGGGTGAAAGCTCAGGAGCGAGTGGAGGGATTTCTCCCATGCACCATGTTACAGAAGCCCAGCTTACCTTGGGCTTGCAGCACTCACCACCAGGGTTGGAGGTTGTTTCTATTTTATCTTTTCCCCTGCTCAAAGTGAGCAGCAAAACATGATGAGAGCAGTTTTATGGCTGGTAAATGCATTTTATTTCCTTTTCACTGATGATGGACTAATGGGTTGGCAGCTTTTATTTGACTGAAGACGACAGACCCTTCTAGGAGTTTGTTCTTTATGAGCACCAAAAAGAAAATAGCTCTAGCCTTACTTATAACTATAGGTCCAGGATTTGTTCAGGAGAATGCTGGAGGTGTGACCCTGACGAA
>NW_009941148.1:25011-40488 GCF_000696875.1 Nestor notabilis | reverse complement strand
CTGAACCCTGGTGCTGTCTCTTTCAGGCTGGTCACCCGAGGTGGTGGAGCTCTGCAAGAAGTATCAAAACAACTCTGTGGTGGCCATCGACCTGGCTGGGGATGAGTCTCTGAAAGTGGAGGATTCCTCTGAGCATAAGAAGGCTTATGAGGTTTGTTGAATAAGCTTCTTGAAAGAAAATGTAAGAAAAACATATTCTGGGGACACAGTGCATTATTCCAACTGCAAACAGCCGGGACAGCTTAAAACTTTGTTGCAGCTATTGAAAACATTCAGTTAAATAGCAGAAATATGTGTTTGTATTTCCCAAATGATTAATGGCAGGCATCATTGTTAAAACATGGCCTTAGGGCTGGAGATCGGCAGGCTAACGCTGGGGTCTGTTCCTGGGGCCACAGCCAAGGGTGGAAGAGACTGGCCTTTCCAGTCTGGCAGAAATCAGCCAAAGCAGAGAAGAAGCTGCATGTTTGAAGTGCTTTTATCTGATCATCTCAAATGCAAGTGCTGGAATGGCTTCAGGAGCCTGGTCTGAGACTCTCGCTGTGCTTCAGCGCTTTGTAGCAGCTTGGAGAGAAAGCTTTGTGCCTTGCTGGTGGGAGTTTGGGGTTGTTGGTCCCCTGCATCAGTGGGAGAGGAGGTTGTGCACCATCACTGCCAAAAAGGTGGCTTGCAAGGAGCACTTAGGTCTGAAATGACACAGGGCTTTCTCGGGGTCTTTGATTCCATCAGCAGAGACTGATACAAGGTCCATCTGCAGTGTTGTGGGGGATGAACTAAGTGGTTATAGACTGAGACATGGGTGCAGTTACTAACTGGTGGGCAGGCATGTTCCATCCTGCCCTGGTGTGCCAGCAGTACCCAGGTCCAGGCTTCTTCATCTGATGGATGGACCCTGTCTCTGTGCCAAGGCCTCACTCAGGCTCTGAGATGCTGAAGCAAATCCCACTCATGTCCATCAGCCCCTCTTGGCTTGCATGGCAGGGAAGTACATCCCCATAAATACTGCTGCTGTGCTCTGTGGGGGATGTAATGCAGCCAGGGAAATTGGAGAGTCTTGTGATGTCCCTTGAGCAGGCACATTCTGCCTGGGAGCAAGCAGGGCTGCTGGAAAGACCAGATAACAGCAAAAACTCAACTGTGGCTGCTGGCTGCAGAGGAACACTGGGAAGCACAGAGCCAAGGATCCTAGGACCACCGTGTCCAAGGAAGCAGAGATCCTTGGAGAAGAAGCCAAGGGAAACACTCTGTGTCCTCAGACAAATGGGTTGAAATGAAAAAGGGTTTAAAGCACTCCAGGGAGGATATGATGATGGATGGATGTTAGACACAAGGTCTTTCCTGGATGGAGTGGCACAGGGTTTGGCAACCAGGAGGGTTAGAGGAAACGTCCCGGTGCATGTGCTTTTCCTGACCCCTCTGCTTGTATCCCTGGCTGCTATTGGGATAGTTAGGGATGTCTGTCTTGGGAGTGCAGGGGTGAGAGTTTCTGGTTTCTCTTCATCCTGTGTAGAAACAAGCGGAAAATCTCTGAGCTGGTGTGAGTCCATCTCTCTTCTTGGTCTGGTTCTTCAGCCAGAGGGACTTTGTCACTTAAAGTGTCAAAAATCAGCTTTTTGGGAAAACTCAACACTCCCTTAAATGTAGGGAGCACAGAGGGCCTTTCAGGTCAATGTACATAGAGCTCTTCTGTAGACACCCCAGGCAGAGCTTGCCCTGACCTTCACTGAGCCTAGGTGTCTGCTGCGAGATGGGGCTTGCAGCCTGCCCTGGCTGGGCTGCCTCCATCCCTGGCCACTTAGAGGAGGGAGGTGCTGGTGTCTGAGCATCCCTTCGTCTCTGCCCTGGGGGCTTCTCAATTCTCCCACTTGGCTGCAGCCAGCCAGAGAGGTAGAAGTTCCAAAGACAGGAGCTGCTGCAGGGTTCATGCAGAAGGGCAAGTGGGTAGAGGAAGGAGAGCTTCAAGCTTGCTGCTGTCTGGAGAGGAGACAGTGGTGAGCTCATGTGGTTATTAAAAGACCCTGAGGACCCTGGCTGGGCTCCAGGGGAAGGTAACCAGGCTTTCTAAGTTTCTCTGTGTCTGGCATTACCGATCTCTTCTCTCACAGCCTGTGCTATAGCAGAGTGTGTGCGCTTCTTGGGGCACAGGGCTTGTGATCTGGGGGCTCTTTGCAAAGACCCCTATTGCTTGCTGTGCCCCCAAGAGCAGTGCCAGCCCAGGGGCTTGCTGACCTTGCTGCGGGTGATGGGACAGGAGCGTGTCCTCCTTTGCTCTGCAGGAAGCTGAAAGATGTGGGATCCATCGTACTGTCCATGCTGGGGAGGCCGGCCCGCCTGCCATGATCAAAGAGGTACGAGGAGCTCCTGGTGTGGGGCAGAGAGAGGGGCAGGGGTGGGAAGTGCTCTGGCACCCCCTGCATGGGGGAGAGAGGAGCCCGACTCCTCTCCATATTCATAGCAGAGCAAACTCTGGGGACAGGCAGAGATCTGGCCCCGACAGCTCGGAGCAGAACCTCCTGGAGCTGGCTCAGTGGCACGACCTGTACCCGCGGTGGGCAGGGATCTCCGGGCAGGCAGGAGCAGAGCTGGGGCTCAGAAGCTGTGCGTGGTTTTCCTGTGCTCTCCAGGCAGTTTATCTCCTGAAGGCTGAGCGCATTGGCCATGGCTACCGTGTCCTGGATGATCCCGAGCTCTACAAGGAGCTCTTGAGAGCAAAGATGCATTTTGAGGTAAGGATGTGTGTTGGGCATGTGGGCTACAGCCGCATTCCCAACCTGACACCCCAGTGCTGACCACGTGTATGGTGACATTGCCATTGAACCCAGATGCCCAAAGCTCCTCAGCAGAAATGGTGGGCACCATTGGCTGTTTGCAGGGATCTTCGCACTGGTGCCCCAGCAGCCTGCAGGAGGCATGTAGCAGGGAGAAATGGATCCTGGTCTGGCTGAGGTTAAGTTTTGGAGGGTTTATTCACTAACTTATATACCTCGAGCCTACAGGCTCCTCCTCCCACAAATCAGGCTGCTGTTACTGGAGCCTGTCTGGTTAGAGAGTGGAAGTTCTGGGAGTTACTGTGCATGAGCAGATTTCCTTGGCTTTTCTCCAGAATGGGTGTATTCAGCTAATATGTGGAATATATCTGTATATACTTAAGCCAGTGGTTTCTTTGTGGTTGACACACAGCTGGTGGCTGATTGGCCATGGGAAATATTCCACCAGCTTCTGTGCTGTCACACAGGCTGCGGGCTGTTTGCATCCGTGTCCCGGGATGTGCACTGATCCATCAGAGTAGCGCTGAGGGATAGCTATGAGCAAAGGTCTAAACCTGTATGTGGCTTTACCAGCATGCTTAGCTATCTGTGTACACAGCTGGGGTTCAGATCTGCATGGTTGATTCTAGCTTTCATGTTTAACTCCCCCAAACAGGTCTGTCCTTGGTCCAGTTATCTCACTGGTGCATGTCTTCCGGACTTTGGGAAACACCCAGTAACACAGTAAGACTTCTCAATTATATGCAATCTTAAATAACCAGGATTGGGGTTGGTTATAGCTGCTTTATTGCTTTACAAAGTAAGACACATCTAACCGCTTAGGAGAACACGGTATACCCCTTTCCTTCAGCATAGAGGGGCCCAGTGCCAGTTGGAGGGGATGTGGGGCTCTGTCCTGTCCCTCCTGCCCCTGTTCAGAGCCGTAGGGCACGAGGTGCTGCACACTGGCCACCAGCCCTGGTTGGTGGGTGAGAGCTGAGGTTGCTGAAACGCTAGGTAAGAGATGCCACTCTCCTTGCTGCACCAGAGAAGGTCAGTGCAGAGTGGTGGTGAGACCAGCCAAGTCCTGTGTCCAGCAGTGCAAACTGCAGGGAGAGCTACGAGGTCCCTGTTACTTCATTTTACCCTGAGAAGTGCACAACCAGTGCTGTATCCAGTGTTTTACCCACGAGTTCAACCCGATTTCCTTGCAGGTTTAGGAAGGATCGTGCTAATTATTCCATAAACACAGATGACCCCCTCATCTTTAACTCCAACATTTACAAGGATTACAGCATAGTGAAGGACTACATGGGCTTCACTGAAGAGGAGTTCAAGAGAGTGGTAAGTCAGCCTTGGCTGGATGCTCTGCTGATGTCCCAGTGCAGCCCAGCACCACCCACTGTGTTTCTTTAGATGATAAAGGTTTAGGCTTTGGGCTTTGTGGGGAACAGGTCAGGGTGGAAATTGTCCACTGATATCCTCACAGCAGGTCTTGGCAGTAAGGAAGGAAGGTGCCTGTTGTCTTTTTTTCCTCTGGATTTGGAATTGCAGGTATGTTATTTCAAGGTCTGGCCCAGAAGTTAGAGAGATTCAGCAGGTATAGAAGTGTTTGCAGTTTCTGTATGTGTAACATACAAAACTGAGCTAGAAACACAGTCACTGCTGGCTTCAGTTTTGGCACGCAGTCATTGATGTGTCTTGATTACATCCTTGGTTTGCTAATTATTCACCCAAGACAGAAAGACAGGATAAGTGTTTGACTTACCTAGTTACCAAGTGAACCTTTCCTGGTTTGCACTGAGTCATGCTCAGCATTTCCACCTACACGACTCCCGAGATACGTTATGAGATTGGGAAGTGCAGGATGCACTTTACAAGAGAGCATCAGTCATGCTTTCAGCTCTGGCTGGAGGAATAAGTCCCTTTCTCCTACAGACATCACTCTGGTCTGAAAGGAGGAACCAGGACAGCTCTGGGATGCTGGATCCACAGCTGTTCTGCTGCCAGTGTCCTCTCCTGCACTTGCAAATGCCAGGTTATCCCTGCACAAGTCAGATGAGCAGGTTAAATTGCACAGCCAGGCAATCTCCCAGAGGCAGCACATCAGCCGCTGGGAGAGGCTCTTGTCCAAATGGGAGCTGGGAGCGTAGGAGAATGTCTAAAGTGCATATCCTAAACACTCCCGAGTATTGAAAGGCCTTTGGTTTGCACCTGTCCTGTTCCTCTGGGATCTGCTGCTAGTGATGGGCCAGAGCAGCTCCTCTGTACAGCGAGGCTGTGGAAATGAATCTTGGAGTGGAAACTTTACACTCTTCCTCGTGTGTTGCTGCTCAGAGCCAGATGCTGGGATGTGCACAACCATGCGTTCATGTCTGATGTGTCTTAACGTCTCCCTTGTGTTGACCCTTTGCCACCCCAGAACATCAACGCAGCTCAGTCCAGCTTCTTACCTGAGAAGGAAAAGCAGGAGCTGCTCAACAAGCTGTATGAAGCCTATGGGATGGTCCCCAATGCATCGTGACCCATCCCTGTGAGCCAGCATGGAGCGGTGGCCCTTCTTCATGCGTGCTTGACTCTCGTCTGTCCTAGTGGGAGCACCTGGAGAAGGTGCCCTGGGTCGGTCTCTATTCCTGGCAGTCCTGTGTTAACCCCTGCAGTGCTAAGCAGAATCATGCTATCCCATACACCTACCTATACCCCCACAGACCCTCTCCTAAATAGATATCCAGCTTCCTGTCTTGCTGGTGGGCAAGCAGACTGAAACTGCCTCCTGGCCTGACTCACTTCTCCATCTGCCAGTGTTTCTCTACTGCAGATGCAAACAGAAGAACCTCCCCTGCTTTTTTTTCTCCTCTTCTTCTGCTTTATCTGTCCTGCCCTACTGACCTGCCTAGCCCTTGTCTGCAGTGCAGAAATAACCACCTTTGACTGTGACCATGGCCTGAGTTAATCTTCACCTTTCTAGGAAAAAGCTGTGTTAGAGCTGACAGGGAGCATGCAGGCACTTCAGAAACAGAGGCTTTATTCCCATCTGTGTGGGCAGGAGGGTTTGGCCACAGCTATATTTACCCAGGGTTAGTCTTGTACTAACAAGACTGGAACAAGAACAGACTGGACGCTGGTGCTCTTGCCCGTGCACAGGTCTGAAGGGCATTAAAAAAACTCAAGCAGTTTTTTGGCATCTTTCTTGGTTAAGGACTCCCATGTCTCAGGCCTCCCGGTGTCACTGCTGCAGAAGTACACACCTTGGGCTGTGTGCTCACAGCTGACCATGACCACGGTCTCACATGCATAGGAAGTTGGAACGTATTTTTACCATTTCGGGCCAAAATCTGCCTTCTGGGATTTTTCCCAGTTTTGTACTCATCCTGGAGGATTCCTGTGAGCTGCAATTTACTCTTCCTCTATCTTTGTCTAGGACTTGAGAATACCATGATTGATTGATTGATTGATTGCCTGTTTTAACCATTCTGCCCTTTTCCTGACTTGACAATCTTTAAGCACTATTACAACTGAATAAGTAAATTAATAAGCTAGGGCCCATTGTCACGTGTTGGCTCGGGTCCCTCCTCCAATGCTTCTCTCACTCAACCACAACACTGGCTAGAAGTCAGATCTGTTTGGTGGAGAATTCATGTAGAAACAATCACCAAAATTCCTGAGTGATTTTGGTGCATTACGGTGTTTTTACTTAACATGCAATAGAGCTGTGCACCCAGAGAAGAGACCATCCTTTTCTTACGTGAGCGTGTGGTGTGCTTTAGCATCCCGGGTGTCTGCCAAGATGCTTACTCCAAAGATACTGTACCAAAAAGTTGCCTTTGACAAGGGGCCATGGTCACCATTACCATGGACAGCATGTGAGACTGGTCCAGTCTCAGCCAGCAGCAACCACGTGCTGGAGTATTTCCCTTCTTTCTGGGCTTCCGTATTTGTCTTCTGAGTAAAATGCTCATCTCTGAAGTACATGGTGCATATATATACACATATATAGCTAGACAGGTGGATATGAGAGAGTGAGTTTCTTACTTTTATAAAGCAAATGATAAAGCATCACTTTTAAGAACATGACTGCGGTAAGAACCAAGATTTTTTTGGTAATTCTTCTCCAAAAATTGTTTCTGAAGATGAGTGGCTTGTTTGGATTCTGGACAGTTGATCGTTAATCCTGTTTAATAAAATAACAGATTTATATTAAAAGATAAACTCTCTTGCCTTTCTGTTCAAGGGTGGCTGTTAGGAACCATGGTCCACAACATGAGCCATCGTACTCCTGCTAGAGCACGAGGGTCAACTGGTAGGTGTGATGGGGGCTTTGGCAGCCTGAGCCCTGCCTTCTTCTGTTGGCAGGTCAGAGCACTTTGACAGCCAGAGGGAAGGTATCCCTGTTCCCTCACTATGGGCAAGTTGGATTTATAGATGCAGATTGTTCCAACCTCACGGGTCCTTTTCCTTTCGGTGATCAAAGGGACATGTGTCACTGCTAGAGGCAGCAATGCCATCACTGTGTGCTCTGACTTTTTCTGGGTGCTCTCATTTTTTCTGGCATGTATCAAGAATAGTTTACAATCTTTTTTCCCTGTCTCCCAAGTTTTGCAGTGTCAGTTGATGCCAAGAGCCAGAAGTGGTGCAGCCTGTGCTGCCTGGCTGTTGGACTGCACTGTCCCAGGGGCGGGGGAGTGTTTGCTGAAAGACTTTCTGATCATTTGGTGCTCAGTTTCAGTTTTGGGGGCTCTGGCATGCCCCTGTGTTTGACTGAAATAAAAGGCTGGGAGCATCTGTGTGCTCAACAACATTGCAAGTCAGGATGTGGTTGGATTAAACCAGTGCTCTTGGTTTTAGAGCACAATCGGCAGCAGCAGGGCTGGCTCTTTGACTTGCAGGGGGAACCTGATGCCTCTCGCCTGTCCTTTGAGGGTAGCTGGCCAATAGGCTAATCACCTGCCTAATATAATTCTGGAACAGATATTTTATGACCAGGAGAGCTAAGATTAGCCCACATTTGACTGCTGGAGGTCTTGCCTGGTGCACAGTCCCTCCGTGCCGCCTTTTAGCTTTCTCTGTGTGTCAGCATGACCCAAAAATACTGTTCACTGGCAGTGAGGAGAGCTGGAAATGGGGCTTAAAGACCCGACTGTGTGGTCAGCCAAGTGCAGGAGATACCTGCTGTTTTGCCTCTGAGTGTGGGGAAATGGGAGCAGGCTCTTGGCCGCTGTCCGGGCACATAGCTGCAACAGTATCCTGGCAGTGCCGGGAGCTGAGCTGGTTTGCAGCTGCCAAAGCAGCAGATGCAGCCACTACCTGGCTGCCCAATCCTTGTTTCCTGTGGGGGCTGGAGCCATGGACAGCTCTGTGCTGGCCCCGTGGCCATTGCTTCTTGGAAGCCCACAGACAATTCTCCCTCTGTCTGGCAGCCGCTTCTCTGCTTATTTATGGCCTTGTTTTCTCTGATAAATCCCAAACTTGTAACATTCAGTTCTGGCCGAGGCTGTCAGGGTGATGCTTGTCCTTGTGTCACCAGTGGAGAGTATTTCTCAGGCCAGCTCTACCATGTTGCTGTGTTTGGCCATAGACCCCAGCTGGGCTGTAGCTGCATCCCGAGCTCCAGCAGGATTGGCTCTGCTGGAGCTGGGTGAAACATCAGGTGCAGACACCTCTTCCCACCAGCACCTCTTCTGCTGATGTCTGGACCAGTTGGCCAAGTCCCAAGCCAGCCTTTCCTTGACTTCTGGGGTAGTAATGTGGAGACACCCATGGGAAAAGTGCTGCCTGGCAGCAAAACTGGGAATGTGGGGCAGACTTTTAGCGTTTTCTGTGCCTAACAGCATCTGCTTCCATCTGAGTGCTGCAAACCCATGGGGTTTCACAGACCCAAACAGAATGGACTTGAAACACAGCTCCCTATCTCCTTATGAGGGGAAGCTGGTGTAACCACTCTGAGCTGCAGCTCAACCAGTTACAAGGCAAAATAAAAGAAGAGGAAACATTCAGGCAGAAAAAAACCACCTTCAGTACTTGAAGGCTGTGTTATTTATTCCAACAGTTTATATAGTTTTATCAAACCATCTTTAACACAAAACATGTCTCCTAAAAGAGAGAATGGTGTGAGATCCTACCAGAGATCATCTCAGCTAACAGTTTGCAAAGTTAAGCCTGAATTTCAACAGTCAAAACAGCAAAATGTTTCTCCTCTCCCCTTAACAATATCTCAAAATGCTAAAACCCAAAGGAAAAGATGCCTGTGGCTGGTGCTGCTGGGTCTCTAGGTGGAGCTCATCCACACAGAGCTGTGCTTTGGTCCTTTCCTGATGCTAAGCGGCAGCAGCACAGGTGAGTGGTGCTTGACTTGAGGGCAGCATTACTGGCCACTTCCAGTCCCTTCCCCACTGCCCACCCTGACAAGAGGCCGTATGGACAGTCCATTGGCCAGGTCAGGTCTAACAGATGAAGGTGAGGCTTAGAAAAACCAATAATCCATGTTTCTAATCTATGGAAACAGAATAAATAATCTAAATTTGCAAAGGAGGAAGGTACCTTGGACAGGAAAGTCTGATGTGTTTATTATTACTGAAATCATTTTTTCCCCTAGGGGAAAATTGCAGCTAAGGCATCTTGAGAATGGCTCATACCACTACGACCACGGCAGCGTTGCTCTAAATCATTAGGGATAGGAGCAGAAGTCTTTTGGAGGTGCCAGTCCTTGTACAGCATCATGTAGCTCTCTAAACAAACACATGTGCAGCAGAGGCATTTGACAGACAACTTGCTGTTCCAGGTTGGCTTGTGTCCACAGATTCAATAGCAAATACTTGTTTAAGATGGCCCTCCTCCTGCCCATCCCACCCCCTGCACACTGTCATGGGGAGGGGCTGTTTTCTTGCCCCTCTGGTCTTGCTCCTGGGTCGTTCTCAGAAGAAGTGGCATCGCTTTGGCTTTCTGCAGAAGGGAGGATTGGGAAGAAAGCACTGTTACACTCTGCTGAGGACACAAGCGACCAGTAGTTGCTATAACTGATTTTATTCAGATTGCCACCTGAAGACCTATCACTACCCTTCTGTGGCCAGATGTTTAGAGTATTGGTTCTCCCTTCACATTCCTGGAGTACAAATGCTTCTCAACACATCTGGTGATGCTGGGAGGGAGCTTTGGGGCAGGGATATGTTCTTCTTGTCTAACCTGTAAGGGCAACTTACAAGTGCTCCAGGAATGTCTGCCAGACAGCCTGGCAGCTACCTGAGTTGCTCTCTTAGCAGAGCTCCAATTTGTGCTTGCTACAGATGGGTGGATGGACATATGCTAGCACGGGCATGTTGAAAGAGGTAGAGTTGGGAAAACGTGTTTTATAGTGTTTTTATAGTTACAGATATAGGCTGGAGGAGTAAAAGAGCAAGACAAAACCCGAGTCTGCCCTCTGCAATGGTGCTGTACATTTTGCTGCTTATTAGTGGAATGAAAGTGGCTGGTTTGCTTGTGCTCTGAGCAGAGGATTCATGCTCCTTGTAGTCAGCTGGCTGGCATATACTGAGCAGGCTGCTACCGCTGCCGTGTTTGAGCTACAGGGGAAGATCTGGAGATGGCTGGTGGTTCTGTTGCTATTTAAAATATTGTGGAACTATTTCAAGGCTGATTGAAAAACCCCAAAATCTAAAACAAAAAACCAACCGAAAAAAACCCAAACCTACAAACCAACCCCCCTCCGCAACAAAGAGAAAGCAAACCATAACCTGCTCCACACTTGATTTTTATAAAGCCTAAGATATACCTGATGTGTAATTTGCCCTGGGAAGGCTCTTGGTCGGTACATGTTTGCTCAAGCATCAGTGCCTCTACAAACCACCTGAGCAAAGGGCCTTGGCTGGAGCGTGCACTGCTTGTGTGCCAGGAACCCTGGGACCATCCCAGTGAGTTACCAGCCCAGTGAGTCTCCCACCAAGCACGAAGGCACTGATGCAGTGAGGAACGGGATGTTCCTCTAGAGCATCTGTTTGATGCTCCCAGAGACGGCACTGTTCAGCTGCGCTGCCATTGCATGCCTTGCCCTTCCAGCCTGCGTGCTGGGAGCTGGGCTTACTGGTGTCTGCAGCAGCTCACCTGCTCCTTCAACGGCGAGGTCACCGAGGTCCTCGGTCAGCTTGCGCACGCTGACGGTGGTTGCATCTTGGTGGATGTCGTGGACAGCGTTCCTCCGACCGGCCCGATCGCAGGAAATGAAGTCAGTGTACATGCTGGACTCTACCTCCATTGCATTGCTGCAGAGAAAACACAGCTGTGAGGTCAAGGATGCTCAGCAAGCCTCAAGTCATGGCTCCCTCCAGGTTAGGTTACTCTGTGGAGTTAAGTTACTGCATGAAAAAATAGTCCTTGTAACTCTGCTCCGGTTCCTCTAACAGCAGCTACTGAAATCTCAGATATCAAACCCATCACGTGGGGCAGCGTGTGGGGTGACCCATGGTGCTGGGTGACACACGGTGTTGGGTGAGGGCAGGTAGGCAAGAAGGGTCTGTCCCAGCTGCCTTTACTGGCCCTTATTGTGCCTTCCCATTGCAAGACAAGGCAGACAAGGTATTTGCCTCTCCTTTTGAGCTCCTGGCCTTCTTTAAAAGCTGCAAGGTTGCTCGTTAGTAGCTTTTTCCTACAGCAAAACCATTACAGAAAAAGCCCTCCTTTCTCCTCAAAATGCCACGGGAGCTTTGAACAGAGGCCAGATTTGGTTTACTGCATGGGGGGATGGGTGATGATCCAGCCTGAATTTGTAATGGGAAATCATCAGGGCCCCGATGAATATGCATCGGAAAGCTCGGGGAGCAGGGGAGTGTTTTCTTGGTACAGGGCTTTGGATCAGTACTGGCCTCCACTGGTTGTCGGATGTCACTGAGAGCTGGGCTGTAGTGCTTTAAGATAAGCACTTTAACATATGAAAATCAGCCCTTTTGTGAAATGTTTGGACCCCTTCACTCCAGCCTTGTGTCTGTGCCAAGCACAGAGCACAAAGACAAGCTCGGAACGGCCACTTCTCACACACGAGCTCTGCTGCAGGCCAGCTCTTAGTTCAGTCCTTAAGTTGTTGGTTTTTCACTTTATCTGGTGGTTTAACTTGCCAGCATGCAATGTCCAGGGACCTCAGCAGCTTGGGAATGGGCCACAGGCTGCCTGGCTCTGGGCACAGAGCTAGCGAGCGCACGTTGCCTCTGCCCTGGAGACCTGAGGCTCTTGGTTCCTGCTTCTGTTTATTCAGCCTGGCACTTAGCTTGTTTTTCTACATGGAGTTAGAGATTAATCATAGTCTTATCTGCAATTCTGCTGACTATAAAAAACGCCTTTAGCCCTGCTGATGTTGTCAGTACTTGAAGGAGGTCCCAGTTAGAAATGCTTGCGTGTAATGAAAAAAAGGTAACTTCTTGTCATCGACTTGCTTTTGTGTCTTGGGGTTAATGACCCACTGAGAAACTTGCTCAGCTTCCTGTACAAATTCTGCTTAATATTGATCTTCCTACCAGGGAAATCTGCTGGCAGACCATGAGCGTGGACAGGAGTCACACTCCTCACTCTGTAATCTCCGATGTTACGGCAGCAGAAATAAGATGCTGGTGAAGATGCAATAGCCAGGATAAAAGGTTAAATTCCCCCCATTCCTGAGACTGAGCAGGGTGCAGTAACCTCAAACCTGCATAAACCTAGTGTGATGTTTCCATAGCCTGAGGGACTCCTCTCTTGGAGTGCCTAGCACCGGCTCACTGGTGAGACTTGAGGCTTGGTCCATCCAGACCTCCCAGGGGAACCTGCTTCTCCAAATCCAGTAAATCTCCTCCCAGGGCTTGGCATCCATCTAGCCCCTGTTAAATGCATCCTTAAACTGCATCCTTCGCCCCAGGAAAAGATCCCAACTGTTGTTTTTCCTCATCTTTCCTCCCTCCTTTCCAGCCGTGCCCTTCCCAGGATGAGGTGTCCACTCTGGATGCAGCAGGCTTGCTGATCTCAGTGAGCAAAGCACCTTCTCCATCATTCCCAGACAGTCCTCCTCACAGCTCACTGGAGCCCAGAGGCTGCTGACCTTCTGTAGCTGCTGGAGACGTGTCATACGGACTTGGAAGGCTTCCCTAAGAGCTGTCTACAAAAGCCTGGATCCTTCTCCACGTCCATAAGGTCAATCCAGAGCTGACATGCTCAGGAGTCCTCCTGCTCCTGTTTTGGGGCTGGACCACCTAGTTCATAGGATGGATTCCACAAACTGGGGAGGAAGAGCTGACCAGCCCCTGGGACACAGCATTTTCCCAGTGTCCCTTGATGTAGCTGCCAACAGTAGATGTGATCGGCTGCAGGAGCACTGTGCCAAGTGACTAAATGCCCCATCACATGGAAAAAGGATGGGATCGTGATTAAAAATAGGAACCAAGTATGCAGAAGCACGTCCTGCTCGGGCAGGTTTGGGTCCCAACTCGGTGGCCAGGAGATGGCGTGTGTGATTTATTTATTTCCACGGCTGCGAAGGTTCCTGCCTTTGGTTCTCCACACAAAGAGCTGGAGGGGGCGGATTTATGACCAAAGCTTACAAACATGTGCAGTTCCTTCAGGATTTTCAAGGTGGCAGCTCTCAAATGCCTTGAAGGGAGATCCTTCCCTGCTGGCAGACACTCCAGCCTCTGCCTCCAGGAAGCTGTTGGACTGAGAAGGTGATGGGAGCAGTTGCCTCAATTTTTGATAGAAAAACCTCATTTTGCAAAGAGCATTTCCACATTTCCAGGCAAGTGAAAAACAGTTCAGTGGGTTTTTAGTCAGTGGAAACATCTTTTAACATCTGCCAGGGACAAGAAAGGAACCACCTTCCCTCTTGCCCACGCAGACCTGAAACTGCGTCACCATGGACAGTCATGTAGTGGTGGCAGGGTGTGCAAAGCAGGGTGCCAGGCATTGCGGGAATAAGCCCGCGGTACACAAACACACAGCACAAAGATTTCCAGGGCAATTCAAAGAGATGATTCAACTTGTCCCCAGAGGGTCATTTCCTGCTCCCTTTCCTCCTTGCTGTTGATGGTAACAGGAACAGTCCCTGTGCCCTTGGTGCAGCATGCCAGCCGGCAGGGACGGGGCAGGGGATGCATGGCATGGTGACAAAGACCATTGGCATGGAGCTGGGACCTGCTGCCTGTTGCACATTCCTACAAAAGCTTTTCTGTGCTACTTGGAGGGAGGCTGTGTCCCCTCCACTATGGGAACATGGTGCTGCCTGTCCCAGGGCAGCTGGCCACAAGCAAGGAAGCCCCTTGCAAGCTGCCACAGAGACCAGACACATCCCCAGAGCCACCTCTGCTCCTGCGCCCCTCTGAAATAACGTGGCTCTGCCAAGGTTTTCCTGCTGTTTGGCCTGGACTTACTTATCCACAATGTCTTGTGAGGACTAAAAACTCTGGAGCCATAACAGTCTTGGCTTTCCTGATGTGGACTTGGCTTCTGGAGTGGTTTTGCTGCCGGGCAGTTGGGCTCCGCAGCATTTTCCAGGGAAGTCACGGAGCGGCTGGCTCTGCTCTGGGGGGCTGCAACTTAACCAGCTCTACTTACACTGCGGCTGAATTATACCCATTTAGAAGGTGGGTGCTAAGAAATTAAAGGGTTAAATGTTTCTTCTACCTTTTGACAGAAGAAACAGCTTTTGGGTCAGCTCAATGCCCCTCTCACACCCACTGACAAGCCAGCATTTAATTCCCGTTTCCCACCTTGCCTGCTTCTCCACAGTACAGATCCCAGGGACTATGAGCAGTTATTGCAAATAATACAAGAGTGGCCTGGAATAATACAAGTGACCTGTAAACACCATGGGCAGGTTAAACCTGACACAGGGCTGAGCGCCTGCAGAGCAAACACAAGTGCTGTGACCCGAGCCAGCAGCCAGGGCCTGACTCCAGGGGATCAGATGGATGTTACAGTCACACCCAGCCCCAGATTCCAGTTTCAAGGAAACCCTTTACACGATACTACATCTGCCCCCTGTCTAGGTTAAACTGTAAGCTTTTTATGGCTAGGGAGGGCTATTTTTGGACTCTGCATCGATGGTGGCTATGAGCAGGCTGTGCTAAATCCAGCCAGCTCGCCCTCCACCACCTGCCTTGCTGCTCCTTTCTGCTCTGCCTCTCTTACCTCTTGCTTTCCTCTTTACCTAACTCTCCTTTGCAAGGGGTCTTTACGTGAGAGGAAGTCTTGTCCATCTGTACGTGGTGTCTGTCACACGTTTGGACCTTAGGCAGGGTAATCCCTGCTCAGCGCTCCTGGCACTGCACACCTGGGCTGCTGTGAGGAAGGAGGTTCCAATGTTAAACTAAGCAGCAATGGCTTTCCCGCTTAACGGGGCGTGAGTCGCCCTGCCTCCCTTTAGAGGCCTCCCTGTCCCTGGAGGCTGAGCTGGGGCTGCTGCTCCTCTGGGGCACCCACCCAAGGGGGGGGCACCCCCCCAAGGAGGGGACCTGCCCCTCGGCCACGGCTGTGGCCACAGCAGATCCCGAGGGCACCCTGGTCCTGGGGCAGGAGCCCCAACAGACACGTCCTGGGTGCTGCTGCCCGGCTGCGGCCCTGCGCCAGCCCGGTGCCAGAGGCCGTCGGGACCAACCGCTCAGGTTGTGCCCACAGGTCACAGAACCTTAGAACCACAGAGTCAACGTGGCTGGAAAAGAGCTTTAAGCTCATCAAGTCCAACCGTTCCCCAGCCCTGCCAAGGCCACCACTAACCCCTGGCACT
>NW_009941148.1:0-24676 GCF_000696875.1 Nestor notabilis | reverse complement strand
GCGCCGCTCCAGCACCTCAATGTCTCTCTTGCAGTGAGGGGCCCAGAACTGACAGAGGATTCGAGGTGCAGCCTCACCAGTGCCCAGCACAGTGGGACAGTCCCTGCCCTGGCCCTGCTGCCACACTGGGGCTGATACAGGCCAGGATGTTGTTGGTCTTCTTGGCTCCTCTGTCCCACTGCCTGGCCGGGGACATGCTTTCCACTTTCTTGGTGTCACACCAGAGGATCTAATGCTCTCCTTTGTCCCCCAGGCTTCCAGAGTCATAACGACACGAATCCAAGCTAATCCTTGCTGTGTTTCTGGGGTAAAATGTCAAAGTTCTGCTACGGAACAGGGATGTGACCCCCTCTCCAGCTCATGCATCGCATCCCACTTCTCTCCCCTCCACTGGCAACCTGCAGGGACCGAGGCATGAAGCTGTACAGTCTGCCCGCATTGTGCACTGCCCCTTGCCCTTTCATTCCAGGGTACAGTGACTATTATTAGACTCTCCTGCTGGGGCCGGATCCATAACAACAGCAAAACATACGCAACAGCCCTGCCGGGCTTTTAAAATATTTACAGTGTGAGATGGTTTACTGCAGAGGGGGGCCTGGTAGAGCACAGAGACGGGAGCACCGGGATTTCTGTGCTCCCTGTGGCTCTGCTGTGAGGTTCCTGCTGGGAGTCACATCCAGTGAGGAGGGAAAAAAATCCCATAGAGCTGAAGCCAGCTCTTGAGGTCAGGGGGTTTCCACCAACTGTCTGACAACTTCCAGCTGGAATTGCAGCAAATTTTCCATTGGGTCTTGTCTGGGAACATGCACGAGGGGTTGCACATCAAAGAAGGAGGGCTCTGAAATGGTGTTATCGGGGTTAGAATGTATTTTTAGACCTGTGCTCATGCCTTAAAGGCCTCGCTATTGCTCATGACCCCCATGCACTAGAGCTTAGGTCTGCCTCAGAAGCTGAAGATGGAGATGTTCTGTTCGGAGCCCAGCCTGGTAGTGGCTACATATGCGACAAGCATTGATAAGGCTGGTGACAAGGTCTGCACCAGTCATGGAGCTTCCCTGCTGGGTCTGTGTTCTCCAAAACGTGGTGGAGATGGGTCTTCTTGTCCAGAATTGCTGTGCCCCAGCTTCCTGGCTGGGTGAGGAAACAGGCAGGACCAGGGCAACAGCACGATCTCCTACCAGGGCATGTGTGTCCATCTCATGTGCCGAACAGCTTCTTTCCAGGTGAGAATAGCATGGAAAAGCCTCACCACACTCCAGCGGTGAAGAGATGTAAAGGTCGGGTATGGCACGTGGTATTTTTGGAAGGCTTTTGCTGTGGGATTCCTCCTAATAACTCTGCACCCTCTGGCTCTTATGCTAAATACAATTAATTCAGCCAGTGCAGACATCACAGCTTCTCCAGCCACTGCAGAGGTTTTGCAGGTTCAGAGCTTCCAGGGTTCTCTAGGACTTAGTGGGAAATTGTAATTCATAGTGGGGAAGAGCAAATACTTCAGTGGGCCTGAGGCTCTGTGTCCATAAATAGATCCCTCCTTTTGCTTTGTCCTGATTTTACAGCATGAAGATCACTTAACGCCTGTACAACTGGTAGCTAATTGCTTAGCCTCAGATTTAAGATCAGGCTTAGACTGACTGCAACTTCACAAACCTTACATTTAGCTTTACCAAGCACCCCAAACATCCTCCCCTCCCTCCTGGCCTTTAGGACATCCCAGGGACCCCTGCTGCAGTGTCTCTGCTGTCCCAAGGCACCTCCTGCTGCCCCACATCCTCCCCGCAGAGCCTGGCTCCAGCCTGACAGAAGATGCTCCAGCCAGATTTCAAAGTCACGGCTGACCCTTGGCACAGGGGCAGGGCGAGTCCTCGCGTGTGCTGCTGTGGTCCCCAGGGGAGAGGGGAAGGCTTGGGAGGAACGGGGGAGGCGGAGGGGATTGCTCAGCACCACCAGCACCCTGTTAGTGGCAGGATGTGTGGAAGAGAGCTGTCTGTCCATCTGTCCACCAGGATGGCAGCCCAGTGCCATGCAGCCCTGCCTGCCTGCATCCCCATGCGTGGGGCAGGCATCACTCCCCTGCCAGTCCCCACGGGACACGGGTACTGAGCACCTGCTCCAATAATCCTCTGCCACAGGAGGAATCACGGTTTGCCTTAGCAACCAGGGTGTGATGGAGCTCTCTGCTCCTCGCTCCTCTCAGCACCAAGCCTCAGCTGCAGCTTAAACCTCTTCTGCAGCTTCTAAGTTGATTAATGTAAATAATTGGTCTCTTCATGCATCTGCAGACAGTTGCCGTGACAGCAGATGTATTTTTGTTTTGCTCCCAGGTCGAGCTTGTTTTTTACATCCCACAGCTCTGAGGTGCTAAGTCTGGGCACTCCATTCCACCCCTCTTTCCGAAGGGGACTCATCCCTCCGAGGGTTGGGGTGGCACAGCGGGGGGAGGCACGCACAGGACGCAGAAGGCTGCCACCTTTCTGCTCCCCATTTGTCACCCCCTCAGGCTCACACTGGCTGGACACGGTGTTCTGTGTCCAGCAGAGAGCAGCGAGCCAGACCCCTCGTGATCACCCAGCATGGCCACAAGCACCCGTCACCTTGTGAGCCAGCACCCGCAGGTCCCCTGCAGAGTCCCTGTCAAGGCTCTAAGGAGTATGAGGCTGCAAGTCCCTTCTCCATTAGTTTTATTTTCTCCCAACTTCTTATTTAACTGCCTTTATATGACGATTTATTTTTACATGAACAAAACCAGTGTTTTTGTGTTGAGGATCTGCTGATGCCTGAACTTACAAAGCAGACAAACCACAGACCAGTCACTTTAAACCCTTCAGCTGCAAAAGCCCCACAGGTGCTGTTACAGGCATGTTCCAGGAAGACTCATGTATTGTTCCTGCTTGTGACTGCAGACACCCCATATTATGGCTGGGCCATGGGGTGGATTCCTTCGCAAAGGGGATCCCCTTCACACTTGGGTTCTCTGCCTTCCCCAGAACAATTCAGGAAGAAAAGTCCCTGCTGGATTTCATTTCAAGCCTGGAAACTCCCTAGTGGTCCCATAGCTTTTCTGATCATACCAACACACTGACCTCTGATTGAACATCCCCTACTCAAATCCTGCTTTAATTCCTGGCCCAGGGATGCTCATCCCCAGCACAACATCCCCAATAGCTTCCAGGCTTCCCTGGGCAAGAAGAAATCAAGTAAGTGCAGAGGAGATGCAGCTGGGGTTATTTTCTAGCAGACCTGCCCTTGTCAGTATAAAAGGAAGGTGAAACCACAGTAGGCCTTGATGGGATAGCTGTTTCTGGATGAAGGAAGACATTTCTGCAAGGACAGAGGTAAGAAAGGATGGGTCTTTATTTTTATGTCTAGCAAGAAAAAGAGCAATTTGGTCTAGCTTTTCTTTGTAACCGGAGGTGTGGAGCTCTGCTGCTGTGTGAAAGCAGTGCTTGCATAGCTGGGGAGGAAGCTTAGCTTGGAAGAGGTGTTGTGCAGGCTGTAACTATGCAGTTTTGGCTGCTGCTGGTTGAGGAGGCTCTGCTCAGCACAGAGTGCATGAAGCTGAGAGCCACCTGCCTTGGTTCTTCCTCATTCAGGCTTGCACAATCCCATAGGAACTCATATCCAGCATCCAAAGGGTCCTTCTGACTTGTGGTGTAATGGGCTAAGCGAGAAGCTGTGAAATCTCTTGAGGTGTGAGAGCCCTGGCAGCTCCCAGCGGTGCCTAAAAATAACCAGGGCAACTCTTAAGAGCGTCCCTGTGGAATGAGGCTGATCAGTAAACCCAGGCTCAGCTTTGCTCCCTGGAGCTGCCTACCCTGTCCACACTGCACAGAAGAAAGCCATCCAGGGCCCGGGAAGGTGTGGATGGGGGTAAGATCTGTCTTTGGGAGCTGTGAGGAGGATTGGATGGGGGGAATGGTGCTGTTGGTGCTTTATGTATGATGGAAAAGTGTAGGAGTTACAAACAGCTGGCGGTGAGAGGTGGCTGAGCTAAGTCCTTTTGGTTGTTACCCACTGAAATCTGGAGTCTCTTTGGCTGTGCTACCTGCCTGGGAGCCCTACCTGGGTAGAGAAAGCGCTGTTGGCCTGCATGCCCCCTTCTCTGAGTATTTCTGTGATGGATGGAGAATTTCTGTATATCTAGTTCAGGTGACAGCAGCTTCTGATCCTTTCTGCAGGCAGGGTAAATCTGTCTACAGAAGTCACCAGGGATATGACATTTAGGCATGAGTTGAAGTGGTGCTTGAGACATGCCTGTAACATTACACTGGGGATGCTCAGTGATCATTGCAAGTTATACTGTCAGGAAAGGGAAAGGTTCTAAGGAAAAGAACTGCCAACTATTTTATGGTCCACTGAAATGCAGCCTGGGTGTATAAGGACACAGGCTCTCTAGCATACATGGGAAAGGTGCTGGATAAAAGAGATGACGTGCTCTGAGAGACCTGTAGGAGGATTATCTATGTGCACCAAAGAGTCCTGAGATCCTGTATGGCCAGATCTGCAAATAATACAACTGTGGCAGCTCCACATAAGGGAAAACTCAGTGCAGGAGTAAGAGAAAGCATCAAGATGATCCGAGGGCTGAGGAGATGCTCTCAGTGCAAGGGCCATGGCAGCGAAAGCATGGAAAGGACTGTGAGCTGGTGGATCTGCCACTTAGCAAGCAGCGCAAGAGGTTAAGCTTTGGGGGTTCCCTGGATCTGGCTGGGCTGACTCTAGATGCACAGAAAAACTCACTTACGTGGTTATTCACAGGGAAAACCCTATTCTCATGTGAAACATGCAGGCAGGATTAGCACACCACATCCCCATCACTGGCAGTGGAGAGGCTGTGCAGCACTGCTTGCACCACGGGCTGCCTTTAGAGTCAGTGTTGGAACAGGGCTTGGAACAAGTACATGGCTGTTAGTATGGAAAATACAGCAGGAAAGTCATTATGGCACAATTGTTGATGCTTTTTTCCCCCCTTGTAACAGCCTTCTAGCATCTAGGAATTGAGAATACAGAGGGAAGTCAAATGACTCTACAAAACAAGAAGGAAAATAAACCCATTCCTGTTTATGTAGTATCTCCCTGTGAACAGAAATTTTATCAGTCCATAGTGTGAATCCCTACCTGATTTAGTTGACTTTCCTTCTGGACATGACTTCAAACAAGCTTCGTACGCAGGATGCAGCAGCTTCTGGGGAAGGAAAAGAAAATAAACACAAGAAAACATTATCTATGCTTTTGTTGGGAAGCATAAAGCTCAGCTGCTTTTCCCACTCCCTGTGACGAGGACAGTAAAGGGGACGTGGGGCCTGGCAGGGCTCAGTCTGAGCCTGTCTTGGTGAGCATGAAGACACTAACTGAAGGGCTGTGGATGGTGGTGGTCGTATGGCACCTTCTCAGGAGGGTTTGTGCTATTATAGATGTGGCCTGTTGTGTCTAAGAGCAAGGGAAGTCCAGCCAGGGCCTGGCTTCACAGAGAAGTTCTCTTTGGTTTTGCTTCTCCTTTTGTTGACCTCCTGTGGGTGGGCTGGGGAGAACTGCAGCCACTTGTGTCTCCTGACCTGCATCATGGAGGGACCCCATGGCTGCCTTGAGAGTATAAATGAATATTGGTTTGCAGCTCCACTGCCCTTTAAAGAAGTGAAACTTCCGTATCAGGTTCTGAGGCAAAAAGGGAAGTTTGATCTGGTGCTTTTGGTCTCCTTGCTGGGTCCTCGGGTTTCTCTGCTGTTTGTGCACAGCTGCGCCTTGTCCTGCTGTCCCCAAGCCCCACTCAAAGCCATTTCCTCTGTGGCCTTAACATCTGTGGGTGCATTGCAATCTCCTGAACTGCAGAGCCCAGCCAACAAGACACTTGCTTATTTTAGCAGCTGCTTCAGCTTTCAGACTTTTTGGAACATCATGGACTGTGCTTTTTTCACTTTAACCCAGGGACAAATATTAGCAGAACAGAAAGCATGAGATAAACCATTTAACCATGTAAGAATTAGCTCACCCAGCAATTCATCTGTCTGGTTCATCTGGGCTGAGCACTGCTCTGACTGGAACTATTCCCTATCATTTTCCAATGTGGGTCAGATCTACAGCCTTTATTTTTGTGACCCACTTTTTAAACTCCCAAGTTTCGGAGCTGACTACTTGCTGGCTCTGGCCCTGCTTCAAGGACAGGGCACTTGCTGCTTTCTGTTTGCCCATCTGTTAAATGGAGCTATTAATACTTGCTCCCCTTGCTAGATGCTTCAAATATTTGTAAAGCACTTTCAGATCTGCAGATGACAGGTTTACAGAGTGGAAAATACTAATTATGATCGTGACAGGAGCCAACCAAAGGCACAGGGATTTAACAATACACTTTTGTTAGTGTTTACCCCATTTACAGTGAGGTGCTCACTGGAAAACACTGGACAGGAAAAGAAACAGTATTCCCACAACTCTGGGAATATATATCACCCTTTTAGGGCACCAAGCAGGCAAACAAAAGCAGGAAGGAAGAAAGCAAGCCAACTTTGGAAATCCACAAGTCTTTATTTTCCTTCTTTGCCTTCCTTCCTCGCTCTGGCTCGTGTGTTCCACAGCCCAAACAGTTAAACCTCCAGTGCTTCAGATGTGTTGCAGAATATCTCAAAATACGTGGCCCTCTGCCAAGAGGTGCTTGAGGCAAATTGGAGCAATGATGCTCTGAAGTAGAAGTTATCACTGAGCAGCCCTGTTCCTGATGGGATGTGGGAGGAAACCCTCATTTTCTGTCTTTCTCTCAAAAGAAGACCTGATTTTTTTCAAGACAGAAACTGTTCAGCAACTGGTACTGGCTTTCCAACCCTACAGCCCTGGCCAGATGTTTCTTCCCACAGCCCTTGCTTGGGGATTTGGAGTCTGAAGCTGTGCTCCTTACTCCATCCCTAAAGGTTTAACCTCTTCTGGCTCATGCAGTCAGTCCTTGGGCAAAGGGCAGAGCTCTGAAGGCCCCTCTGTGCAGAGTTTGGGGATTTAAGGGTGCTGGATCAATCCATGCAGTGTGACTAAGGATGGGCTAAAGCAACCTGTTAAAGAACACAAAATTTCCTTAAGTAGCCTTATAATCCATCAAGGTACCATGGATTACTTTGGGATCCCTGTGGGAATGTTCATTGGCTAGCTATGCATCCATACCCTGTGGTATCATGGAGTTACCTAAAAGGGACAAATACACGAAACGAACTCGGTGCTCTCAGCATGGCTTCAAAATTAATGTATGTTCAAAAACCAAACCCCTCCAGAATACTTCTTGGCAGAATTCAGCATTATTCTACACAACAGCTGTTCAGGTGCTGCTTTTGATCCAAAGAGGAAATCCTTTCTGTTTTCAAGCAAGGTGACAGCAGCAGGGAGAAGGCTGTTCTCATGCCTCTTGACTCCTGGGTAAACAAGAGGCTGGACACATTGCTGAGCAGAGCAGGAGCCCTGTCCTCCCAGAGCAGACTGAGGCTGCCCCATTGAGTGCCTTGTCCCCAGCAGCAGCCAGCATCCTTGGCCTCAGAGGTACAAAAAGCTTTTTAATTGTAGTGGAATGTTTTTCATAAGTCACTAATTACTCTGAACCAAGAGGCTTTATAATCCTTAAAATGCAATATCCTCTTAATCATACCCAGGATTGTTTGTTACTACCTGATATCCATCATACTGCCTTCTGAGCTCTTGGTTTCAGCGGTATCTCATGGCAATGAGCACCACAGATGAATTGCACTTCGAGGAAGCAGTAATTCCAGCGAAGTCGATGACACTCCGGTGGGGATATGTTTGGCTTATTACATCATTGCAAGCATCAACAGAAGTCGCCTTTGTGGTGCTCACCGGGGAGTTCTCGAGGCAGTGGCTTGACTGGCAACACGCCTGCATGAAAGCTGGGGTGGAGATGCTGTGCACAGAGCATCGGGGCTCTGCTGGGAAGGAAGCGTTTGGGAACTCGCCGTGCAAACCAGAAAGGGGTGGTGTAAAGTACGTATCACCCCAGGCTTGAAGGGAGAGAGGGTTTTGACAGAGGGGAGTAGGTGGTTCATAGTCCAAATGCTGGTTTTCCTGCTTGCGCTACAGGTGCCAGCTGAGCCCTGGTGCGATGTCTTGACTTCTCCAACTGCTTTTGTGACAAAGTCCACCCAAGAGATGAACATTCCCTTCTTCCTGGCTGGTGCTGGGAAGCCTTGGGAGCAGCTCCCTTTATGACTTGGCTTTTTCTAGCTGTGGGCTAAAGACAGCTAGAAGCATGGGGGCTTTCCCCCCTCTTGCACTCTCTAAAATAAGTACTGTGATGGAAAGTGTGTTTTCTGGATCAGCCCATATATACAGCTTTGGTGATGCTAAGGAAACCCTTAAGAGTGTGGAGAAACAATTGGAATGTGAAAATGGGAGAGACCTGAACAGGGTGGCACAGAAAGGCAAACAAAAAGCTGTGTTAAAGCTTCTGCTGCTCCTTACGGAATTGGAGGTTCATCTCCGATTCTGCCACAGACCTGTATGAGCCCAGGAAAATCATCTGCTCTGTGTGTAGCCCATGTAAAGTAGGAATAATGCTGGTGTTTGGTTGCCCAGACAGGCTGGAGGGATTTAATGCACAGCAGTATGCTGTAAGAACTGGCTCTGAAATGTGGGAGATCAGGAATTGTTAGCAACTTGGAAAACGTTTTCCATAGTTCTTTTGGCTGGCACGGTTGTGTGTGCCTGTGGGTATTCCTCTGAGTGGGCTCAAAAGTAGATTTAGTTTTCTTTGGAAAAAGAGGATTAAGGAAAAAAGCAAAACCCCACACTGTAGATCACCAGGTGCCTCAGAATCAGCCACTGAGTACGGAAATGCCAGTGGTTGGAAGATGCATGGCTATGAACACTCTTCGGTTTTCATCTCGTCATGACCAAGCTGCCCATACTGGGAGCCTCTGTGCTATATTTAATGGTCTCCAGTTCTCTGAGGAAACGGAGTCTGCACTCTCTGGAAAGAGCCCCTAAAAATGATGGCACGGGGCACTTGTACATCCATGTGGAACAATGTCTGCAGGACTCGATGCCCTGTTCTGTCCTTGAGGTATTTAAAGCACTACTGGTGCATCCATCTTTGTGAATAGCCATTTAACCTGCATCTGTGCTATAAATGAATCCAGCCATTGAGGATCTCTCCATGCATCCTTCTTTGCCAAACACCATCCCTCACGAGAGCAGAAACGTGACACTTTCTCTGTTGAGTGGCTGTGCATTAGCTCTGTGGCCCTTCCCAGCCAAAAGCCTCCAAAGCCAAGGTCTGCTCCACAGCTACCCAAGCCAAGCACATAACCTCACGGCCAACAAGCAGCCCAGACCCTGCTCTCTACCACCCGGTCAAGCCATCCCTCCTCCTCACCCTTGTGCAGCATCCCTGCTGCAGTTGCCTCCTGACAGTTTGACCCAGATGTTGCCCTCCCAGCCTGAGACACCAGCCCAGCCACCCAGGGCATTGCTTCTGGGTTCACAGTTATACTTGGCTCTTGTTCTACAGAACCATCCGCCCCATCCAGGCAAAAGGAAACGTTTCCCAGACACCCCTTTGGGGCCAAGGCATTACATGCATGTGAAAGCTCACCACTGTGGCTGGCTACCAGCTGCTTAGGGGAATCCAGAGAAAGAAGAGAAAGGCACACAGCTCCGAGGTGGAGGAATTTGCAAAGCCTCCTGAGAATACCACCACACAGCAGTTCTTTTTTTATCCCAAGTCTTTGCCTTTTAAAACATTTGCTTGGAAAGCTGGATGCCAGCGAGTCCCTGAGCCTGCTCCTGCTGCCGCTCTCACTTCTGCCCTGCAGTTCGACGGGGAGCCCTGCAGCTCCCAAAGCCATAAGGATGGATTCACACCACGGCCCCACGCAAACAGCATGCTGGGTGCCTGTCCCACAGGCTGGCATCCACTCCCCTGCAAGCACAGAGCCACCCCGGCGCTCTAAGGGATTCCCTCCAGGAGTCGCTCAGAATAAACGGACACATGTCAGAAATGAGGCCAGAAAATCCCCACGGGGGTCACTGATCCATGCGGCCCTTTGTGTTTTCTAACTGCCAAGTCTGCTCTCCCTGCTACCCCTTCGCAGCAAGTCCTGAACTGCACGATTTTCCAAGTGAAACAGCAGCCACCTCCCTGCCATCAGCCTACAAACCGTTTCTCCCAACACAGAAAAACCGGGATGCAGCTTAGTTTTTCAGCCTGTGGTTTGTGGGCAGCAGAAATCTCGCTGTTCTCAGCCGGTATGCTGGAAGTTAACTAAACAAATCGCCCCTTTGTAACAGGGCTCCAGCTCCCACGCTGGGGCAGCAGGAGAGCAGCCCCTTGCCGTGCTGCCCCACAGGTCTCCCGGCCACCAGCCACCCCAGCCCACCGCCAGCCCCACGCACCCGCAGCAGCGTGCACAGCTCTACTTACAGCCACCCGGCTCCCGCTGCTTCTCGAATCCCAAGTTACGTGGCCCCGCTGCTGAGGAAGAGCCGGAGGCTGGATGCCACCCTCCCGGTGTCCCTGCCCACCGAGGCGAGCAGCTAGGCTGGCCGGGGGAGCCACAGCCAGTTTCA
This sequence comes from Nestor notabilis, assembly GCF_000696875.1. Lineage (NCBI taxonomy): Eukaryota > Metazoa > Chordata > Aves > Psittaciformes > Psittacidae > Nestor > Nestor notabilis. Next base: position 14,125 of record NW_009941148.1, on the reverse strand, counting down.
GACTTGCAGTTTCCTTCTACTGGGAGCTGCTAAATGAAGTTGCACTTCTGGGGCCAAGGGGCGTGTTCTCCTCCGCTCCCGAGTCAGTCCCTGCCTGTTGTAATCCAACGCTCATCCCGATGATGTCAAGCAGCTACTGCTCAGCTCCTACCTTACATTGGCAGGAGGGATTCGTTTCCTCTTCGCAGCGATCTTTGTTTAGCTTCGCCTTGTAACCCCATCTCCCAGCAGCTGCATGTGCCCAAACATCCTTCCTTCGATGCTGGGTGCTGAGGCTTTTGCTGCAGGGTGCTTCCTCCTGCCTGCTGCTCCCACAGCCTCTCTGGTGCATCCCACCGTTCATCCTCTCCATCAGGGCCCGGCCAAAGGCACCACCACTGCACCCCATGCAGCCAGGGCTATTTTACCTGGCATAGCACTGGGAAGGTGCCTCCGAAGAAAAAAATTAGCTTTGTGTCTTTTTAGAGCTCCTTTTGCTCCACTGACTCCCATGGGGTAAAAGCCAAGTGAACTTCAGCTCATCTGCCCCTGGGTGCCAGCCTTATTTGGGGGTGAAATGCTGAGCTGGTGACACCTCCCAGGTTTAAGGGGAGAGAAGGTGCTTAGGGCAAGGCAATACTGCTACATACCTTTGTGTCTGCCCTGCTCATAGCCTGGGAGCCCCCAGCGAGCTCAGGGCCACTGCGCAAGAGGAAGGCTGGTCTTGGCACCACAGGGGCTCAGGAATGGTGGTGTTACCTCTCTGTGTCACATCAGCCTTGGACACCCCATCAGGTGGTTGAACCCAAAACAACAAGCAACTGGCAGTGCCAGGTCTCTGGTTGTCCTCCGAGCCCTACCAGCGTGGTGGGAAGGTGTGTGAGCACACAGGGTGTGCATACTGCTGCCTGCTCCTGCTAAACACACACTGGAACAGGGCTCGGTAGTGCTGATTGCTTTACTTAAGGGAGTGAAAGACTCACTCCACCCCTGCTGTAAGGACACTGGGATCCTCAGCCTTGTAAAAGGGAGAAGTGGCATCACTCAACTGGACAGCACAAAGGGTGTTTGCCAAGGACGTGCTCCAGTCCCTGCTCCAGATAGATGAGCTTTCATTTTAGGTTGTGTTCAAAGTGAGCAGTGTGAACCAGGAAGACTTGGCTGTCCCAGCCCACATCTTACTGAGCACCAGACACACAGAAGCAGCATCTCTGCCATCCTGCAGCTCTCCCATGAGAGATGGGGCCCATCCACTACTGGTGAGGAGCACCAGCCTGTCCTCCTGCCCTGGCACTGGCTGGGGAGCCAGACCTTGGCGCTGGCTGTGCAGCCAGACCTGCTCCATCTCTGCCGGTCTCACTGCCTCTAGCCAGGATCTGGTTTTGTGTGCTGAAAGCGTGCTGTTTGCCATGACAGATATCCACACCCCTGCCATTGTACGCAGGAAGAGATAAAAACACCAACAAAAGCAGCAGGCAGTGCAGGAAATACCCTGATACCAATACTGAGGCATGGAGGAAGGGGAACAAACCTCAGTGGAGCAAAACATACCCGTGTTCAGTGCATCCCCAAACTGATCATGTGTAGCTCTGCCTCCTAGTTCAGCTCGATTTCATTTCAAAGCCAGCCCTGAGAAGCCTGTTTGATATTCCAAGATGTATCATTTGGAAGAAAGTCATCTCTTTCCAGTGCTTTTGAGTCACACATTACTAGTTACCCCAAAGTAAGTAGTAACTTACTTTCGTTCTCTCTGTCATCATGAGATGCCACAAGGGAGGAGGGCTCTGCCATGCTGTGCCAAGGGACCAGCACAGCTTCAGGAGATTGCTACACTGCCTTGGCCACAACTGCAGTTTTCTCTTTACTCCAGCTTGTATTTGAAAGGGATCCAGGCTACAGCTTTACACTAGCACCACGACTGTGGGGTTTGAAGGCCAAACCTGGTAAGGATGCAAATGCTACACCAGCAGCCTAGTCATTTTCTTGGCAGCGTGTGGCCAGCACCATTCCAATGCGGGCAATATATAGCAATGGAGACAACAGAGCACTTTGGAAAGCCAGGAGCACAGTATATGTGCTTTTAAAATGTGGCTTGTCTTACTGAAACCTCTCAATCCTGTGTGTCTGGTCCTGGGAACAAGCATCCCCAAGCATCCATCAGAGTCCATCCTCTGCGCACTCTCGTGTGTCCTTCCAGTGACCTCCTCATCCAGTACTATTCCCTACAAGGACTCATCAAATGTTTTCCATCAGAACTCTTTTTAAGTAGAAAAATGCAGTTTGGCATTTTCTACACAGCTTTTCCTTTTTGGTTTTTTTTTTTTTTTTTCTTTCTTCCCAAGGAAGAAAATAAACCCTGAGATGACAAAAACTTTGCCTGAAATCTTAATGCATTAAGATAAAATTCTCTGGAAATCCACTCAAATTTCTAGCTCATTCTCAGGTTCACCATCTCTTGTCCTATTGCTTTGTACGCTACAAGAAGTTCACTCAGAGGTGTGGCTTAGGAATAAATGCAGTCTTTATCTTGCTATAATGAGAAGATGTTACAGCTGCCTGGGATGGCATGCAGCACAGGATGGATGGTGTTACAGCCTTGAGCCATCTGATTCAGCTGAAGTCACAATCAGCATTTATTTCACTAACACGCTTGTCTTTGGTGAGGATTTTGCTGCCTGTTGCATCCATATGCGTTATATTGGGCTGCCCTGTGTGGTCTGGGACTCGTGGTAACAACATTTGCTACTCTGGACAACAGGAGGTTTGGTTCTGCTCTGTTGTCTGCTGCTGCTGTTGACCAGACAGATGGTCTGCAGAGAATTGTGTTTTTTTAGTCCTAGCTCTGCGTTAGAGAGTGGGATGCAGAGACCAACACCCCGGGGAAGGGACAGTCCTACAGCCCTGCAGCCTGTGCTGCGGGTGCCATCTTCACTGCTCTGAGGCAGCACAGGGCAAGAGAGCACGGCACAAGGAAGAACAAGAAGCTGTCCCATGGGATGACTGTCAACCTTTAAGTGGAGGAGGGACACAGAGTCTCACAGGGCAAGTGTCAAAATGAGGTGGGAGCATCCCTGAGGGTGCTAACATAAAGAAACCAACCCCCGGAGCAGTGCTGTGGTGCAACAAAACCCACCACCACAAAGGATGCTCTGGGAAGCTTCAAAGCCCAAGAAGACAAGCTGTCACTTCAGAAGGGTCTGACCTGCCTCTGACCTGAATGTTGTTGCAGCCTGAGCCTCGCTTCCCTCAGAGGCTTGTGCTGCCAGGGTTAGAGCAGCGCCGCAATCGCCTGCTGATGTCGCATGAAGCCTCCTCACGTAAGAGCAGCTTCCCGCTGCATTTCCCAGGCATTGAGCTCTCCGTGTCACTTGATGTCATCAAGATTGCAAGGAAATGTGGGGTGGCACAAGATACGCATGGAAAAAATGTGACAACCTGATTTTTTTCTGGACTTCCTCTCCCAAAATAAATACTTAAAATAAACCTTTGATCAAAAACCCTACAGAACACGTTTCAGTGGTCTGCTGGCCTTCCCAAGGGAAGTGTGGATGTCTTAACCCATCAAATAACAGCTTGCACTCGGAGATTCAGGAGAATAGAAACAAACAGGTAAAAGCAGCTTTAGTGACAAGCCACTCTTTGCTGTCAGAGGGAGGATATGGTTTGCTGTTGATTAGGGAGGAGATGGTGGGTCCCGGCGTGTCTGGATGACCGACCTGGTGTTCAGACCCATTTTGTTTTTATAGTAGTTGTTCATCCAGAAAGGTTCATCAACAAGTGAAACACAAAATACGCTTGTAATGAGGCTAAACTCATTAGCAACCCCCTCCAAGTCGCCTCTCTCAGTGGGCACGGTCAGAGGGTCAGGCCTGGCGGTGGGGAGCCCGTCCCGGTGCTGGGACCGCGGGCACAGGCACTGTGGCTGCTGGCACAGTCCTCGGCGTGGGGCTGACATGCCAGCAGGGCAGCGCACGCTCAAAAAACTGTTTACTTTGAGCTGGGGCTATCTTTAGCTGCAGTAATCTGTGCAGAGATGATAAAGCTTTTCATTGCAAAGCAAGTGGCGGCACTTGGCTTCTGGGCAATTTCACTCCACGAGCTCATCCCTTCCCCCTTTTTTTCTTTCCCACAGAACTTATCTCCTCTCTCTGCTGAGCCAAACACCTCCAAAAGCTTTTGCTTAGCCCTGGTTAGATAGGATGGAGTCTCAGCCCAAACTTACTCTTTTTTTTTTTTCCCCCTAAGGAATGTATTCAGTTTGGAAAAGAAGTGAATTTTTTTAATCATTTCCAAAGACTGGTTCAAAGCCTCTGCTGAAAGCCCAGCATGGACACGCACCCTCTAATCCTTCATTTCTGCAGAATTTCTTCTGTTCAAAGGCTCTTACAAAACAAGCTACTGGACAGTTACCTCTTTGCTGCTGCCACAAATACAAGCAGGTCTCAAACTCTGCTCTCATGGCAAGCCAGAGTTGTCAGTCAGTGACAGTTCTGCCCCGTGCCACGTTTTACCCAAAGGGTCCTAAAGCCCATTACAAACTCTCGTACACACTCTATACAAGAAGCACTTTACCTGCTGCTGATAGAAGAAAGCGTGGCAGCTGGCTAGTGGCACAAAGACTACAACCAGGCATAAACCCTGCTGGGTAAGGGATTTGTTTGTCTAAAGGAATCCAGAAGCTTCTTCTGTGTAAAGCCACAAAGGTCATGTGTCCAGCACATGCTTCGCCAGAAAATCATCCCACTGGTAAAAGCTTTCTTGTTTGCGAGACAGGGTGAATAGCAACATCTCTGTCAGCTCACGGACGTATTCAGGGGGAGAATATGCAAGTAATAATTAAACAGGTTCATTCCGCTTGCTGAGAAGGGTCAGATACACAGAGCTAAACATGATTGTTGGCACGAGAAGGTGCAGTAGGAGAGGTGTTGCTTAAGTTGATCATGACTGACTGCTCGGGTCTTGCTGACAGGGAAGCAGTAGATGATCTGAGGCCCCCACTCAAACACCCCTTCACTTCATCCCTCTGTTTCTGCTAGAGGGAGTAGCTGGAAGAAAACAAGTATTGGGCTGAGCTGGCAGTTGTGCTTCTCCCTTTTGAAAGCAAAGGGGTATGATAATAAATGAGAAGAAAATAGTCATCTCTGGCAGCTTTATAATGTGTGCCAGAGCCACCCAGCCAACGGTTATGATTTTTCCCTGGTGTTTGGCAACCAGACAAGGTTTCCTGTTGCAGATGTGCTGAAGCCGTGTAAATATTTTGATCCTAACTTTTGCTCTCAGCTAAATGGGCTTTCACGTGCTTTTATTCCACGTACTCTGAACAGAGTACTCCAGCTTTGGAATAGTGAGGGTTCAAATGCAGGTTATAAATCTCCTGTTGTGGCTCAAATGACTGTGATCTTCAGGCTGCACCATGTGCACTCACTCTCTACATAAGGTCGGTGAAAAAACTCAGCCTAACCTCCTGGCATGATTCCCTGTTTTCCATGCCGGCTCATTAACGGGATATGTGTAACTAGATACCTTCTTATGAAGCAGCTGGCCACTGCAACAGCCAGGAAAGCTCACCGAGGCTGTTCCTGTGTCCTGTACCACCCCATGCCCTTAAGACACAGAGCTGGTTTTCGATTCTAGCTGTTCCCGAGGCCACAAAGACTAAGACTGGGGAGGGGCAGCATCCCTGCGATTCGTCTGGGAGCAGCAGGAGTTCAGGGCGCTCCATGGGAAGAGCTCCATGTTCTGGTCAGGGAAGAAAATATTCTGTTTGTGCTGACAGTGTACATGAAATTAAAACCAGGGTTTGCCTGGTGACCTGGGAGCATTTCAGCAAGCATTGCATACAGCCCTCTGCTCCGAGCCCCCAGAGCTGGGCTGGGGGTTTTTAGACAGGTCTAAAATGTTCACTTTTATGCAAGATTGCAGCTTTCTGGACACAGAGTTTAATGTTTTCACACAGATCCCAGTTGCCACACACTTTTATGGATTAAATAATTTCAATTTATAGCATCTCTCAAGTAATTGTCTTCAGCTTTGTAAAGCTTCAAGAATCTTTATTCAGATTATCCATTGCAAGAATAATCTAGCAATGGCATTTAAATAGATATCTGCCTCTTCAAGTTAGCTGTAGCTGCTGGGACCTGACCAACTGACTGAGCTTCTAAGCAAGGGAATGCTGTACCAAACAGGCACTTGCATTGCAGAATTGCTACCCCAAACGGCCTCAGCTCGCTTCATCACTGTGGCAACCAGGAGGAGATCTCACTGTTGGATAAGAGGTGTGTACGACTCAGCAGCACTGCCTGCTTTCCTGCAGAAATGGGGGCTCAAACTGAGCAACCAGGAGGGAAAATCCTCTTTATTGTAACTAAGAGGCCTTTTTATTTATTATATATCCAAGTCTCCAGGCACTGCAACATATCATTAATAATACAGTTAAATTTCAGTGGTCTTCAAGGATGAGTTGAACAAGAATGTAGCTGGTTGGGCATCTAGAAGTGTTCCTTTATGCCTCTTCATTGCTATGGGAAGTTCATCCTCATCCCTCCATCAGACACATCACTTCTGTGCTGAAGGCAGAAGGTCACCAGCTTTTCAGTAACTAAACCAATTTGAGGAGTCTACTAGCTGTTGCATTGTTGGCTAACAAGGAATTGTGTGCAACTGAGAACTAGAATTAATGAAAGAACAGCCCCCCCCCCCATCTTTATTTGCACAAAGCAAAAAAAAAAAACCCACAAAAGTACTTGTTGAATCTACCAGTTTATTACATAAATTTAAGTTGCAAAATTAAAGAAACCTCATAGATTTGATATTGAAAAGTTGGAGGGAGGAGTGTGTGGTCTCACCTGCAAAGGAATTACTGATGTGGAATAAACTACTACATGAGGGGGTTCTTTACCTCGAGAATTAATACAGGGGACTTGTGTGCTGTGACTTTCATCCTAATTTGCTGCATGCTGGCTTCCTCATGTAAACAAGTTATTTTGGCAAGGCTGACCAGTACTTCAAACTGGGACACCACCACAGACCAAACAATTGAGCTGTGCCTACTGGCTGTGGATCCAGCCCAGCAAGAGCCAGGAGGTGACACTGGCACCATCAGTGATGCCATCCAAACAAGTGAAGTCTGGGAAGCTGCTAGAAGTCATTTTTCATCATTCAGCATTTTGAGTTGAGTTCATTTAGTTCCAGGCTGGGTAATTACACCCTCATTATTTTTCCTTTTACAATGAAGACAAGACTGCAAGCCAGGCAGAATAATTCCTCCTGCTACTGTTGCCAAGATATGATAGCACATCTACGCCATAAGGAATGTGTCATGGTATCCACTTTATTATCTGTAAATAATGGCTCTTCAGTTAAGCAACATCTTAACACCAGCTGGTGCCTCACCACATAATGCTAACTAAATTTCAACCCCTACAGACAGATAATAGAGTTGAGATTACCAGTGCCCAGCATATTGCTCATTGACCAGCATGCGTCAGGTTTTGTACGTTGTTTATTTCACTGAAATTAGTATCTGGCCATAATGAGACTTTAATTCTAAAGCCACAGAACCTTATCTAAAAATAAGACATCGAAGTTGCTGTGACAGTAAATAGAGGCCAGGATTAGGGGAGTGATGGTATATCAGGTATCAGAGAGCAAATTCATCCCATCTGTCATCTTCACTGGCTAGAGGGAAAGCTTGGATTAGATACTTATAGGCAGCTTCAAGGCAGTGAGATGAAACCCATCCAAGCAGGGAAGGAAAAGAGCATAAACCTTGCTTACACTGCTGTATCTCACCAAAGGCTCTGTGTCCTTGCAGGGACTATTTCTCAGCCCAGAAACCACTGCTAGTGCGGTGAAATTTTCTGACATGCACATAGGCACCAGTGTGTCTGTTTCTGCTTTGCTTTGATGGCTTTTGCATGAAATCGGTTGAAAACTGTAATGATACTAAATATGTGTTTGGAAAAAACAGCTTTGAAAAGAAAACATCCACATATTCACAAGAGCCACATTGCTAGTCTGTTCAAGACATTGGGTTCTGACAGACCCCTAAAAGCACAGCAACAAATACAGTTATGCTAACACACATTTTAATTAAAAATTGTAAGCCATCCTTTAAAGCATCCTTTAGGAAAAACCACAAACAACCTTCTGCCATTATCTCACAAAGACAGCAAATGCAGGACTGAACTATTACTTATCACAAAGAGCAAATTCAGAACTGAACTCTTAAGTATATCAGGGGGAGATCACTCTACTTCTGCCAGTGAAACACTGTGGAGGTCAAGCTTAGCAAGGTGACCTGCTTGGTTTCCTATGAACACTCAATTTTGCAGTATCATAACACCCTCTCCATACTTTTTAAAACTTTGTGTGTGTGAATTTGTAGTACAGGCTCAGTGCTCTCAAGTGTGTTTTGCAGCAGGAAGCCAGTTTGTAAGATCTGTTGATAAATCAACACTCAGCTCTCGGTTCTTCCCCTTCCTTTCCTTCCAGAGTTAAGTTTGTGACTGTTTTGGACTCCAGTGCACATGGACACGGTGAATACTGAGCCTTGTCAGCTCCTGCCATACACTGCCTTGGGCAAACTCATTGATTTAGACTCTCTCAAGCAGCAACCCTACTGAATTCAATGATGTGACTACAAATAGTATTGTGTTATTAGACTCCCCCAGGGTACTTTTTTCTCATAAGCCATCTAGGAAGCGAAAAACATTTCTATGAAGAGTGCCATGACTCACTCTCCAACACACTGGAGGTTCAGAGCAACCAGAAGAGTTAACAGTATAGCCAGCCCCCCCCCGTAGTAGTTCAGGATTTCTAAATACAGAGTTCCTTTCCAAACTTGATGCCCATTTTTGTTATCTTAGAAGTATTTCCGGAACTCTTGGCCAGCTTTAAACAAACAGGGACAAATATTTGTGAAGATAATGTGGTCGAGAGTGTTTGGTTAACGGGTCTTTCTAGGTTGAAGGGTTTAATTTTTAGATTTAATTTCTTTAAAACTTGTGAACAGAAGAAAAAATTGCTCTGGAGCTGTTAAATCACAGAACCATTCCAGCCATTGGCTTTGGAATAACAATCTTTCAACTTAGCAAGTATCAAATGTGGAAAGTTTTATCTGACGCATGTATATGATCATGTGAACTCCGTCCACAAGGAGAAACAGTCTCTCTGCTGGAGACACAAGAGGAAAGAACTGTTTTCCCTGCTTTAAAAAATACAACAACATAAGCAACTGTAACATGCTAAATGCTTCCTGGCACCAGTGCAAAAATGCAACATCTAAAATGTCAGCTGGTACGCTGGGAGGATTTACATGACTTAAAAGATTTATGAGTAAAAACTACTTCACTAGCTTCAGAGCTTCATGGAAAGCAATGGCACCAGTGTGGGGAACAATGGGAAAAGAGGGGGAAAGAAATCTCCAGCTAAAAGAAATGACCATGGACAGTATGATCCTGGATTGCTCTTTTTATATGTGAAAAAATTGGGTCGGGCACTCATCTGATTTTGAGCTGAGAGGAAAGAGGAACAAACGGAGCCTGCCATGGCTCCGGGATACACTCATTTTCTCACATTACAAATTGACCCACGTAGTCCTGTGGCTCACCTAAAGCCACACAACTCGTTACTGCTCGAGGCACGATTAAATCCAGAAATTCCTGACTTTTCCTCCTACTGTTGTTTCACTAGAAGCTGTTCTGCTGCAATGATCGCTGACGCAAGAAGGCTGGACAGCTGGATTGCAGTGCAGGCTCTCATGGGAGAGATGGGGTCACAGACACAGGGGAAATAAATCCTGGCTTAATATGAAAAAAATAGACAAGGAAAAATCATGAAAACATTTGAAACAATAAACTCAGCAACATTTGTAAGGGTGCTTGGACAACGCTCGAGTAGAAGATCAGCTTGCATTGTGGCTACCCAATCTCGAAGTGGCAACTTAAAAGCAGGAGGGACCTTAATGCCCTGAGCAGCCTGAGGTGTTCTACCGTCAAATCCAGGGTTAGATCAGCATTGCCAGGCGGAGCAGGGGCTGACGCCTGGCTCAGCACTAACACTCTCTCACCTGTGGGGCTCTATGGGGAAGGTGCCAAGCTCCAGCAATGCCTCTGGCTTCAAGGCTCCTCCTGGGACCATTACTACCAGCTCAGTCGGTGCAGGGCTAAGGGCTGCTACAACAGTGCCAGCCCCTCTGGGTCAGATCCTGCTCCCCAAAGGGCCCTGTCTGAGCACCCCATGCTGTTTGCAGGGATACCACGTTCACCTCTCACAAAAGGACACTTTTCGCTCCCTCCTCCTTTTTACCAGCCATCTGTTGCTAGTCCCTTTCATGGTTCATTCACAGATGTCACTGCAGATCTTTTGTACAAAATATTCCCTCCAGCATATCTCTGTTTGTGTTTTGTTAGGGGATTTGTTTGTTTGGGTTTTTTATATATATAAGCTTTTATTTAAAGTTATTTAAACAATTTTCAATACGTTTAAGTTTTACTGGTGCTTCCATAAATAACGAGGTGAAACTGCTTGGTAATATCATTCCAGAGTATTGGATAAAGGTGAACATTTATCTCCATCTGTTTTACCAATAACCCAAACTAATGCAGTTGCCAAACCAGAGCACATGATCTGAAGTGAACTGAAGTCAGTGAAAAGGTCTGTGGTGGCATTTTAAGACTTGACTTAGAGGAGATTGGACAAAGGTGTCCTATAAAATAAATTCCTGGCCAAACAAAACTGGAAAGACACAAAGCTTACAATTCCTCTGTCATAACAGCAGTGACTCATCCAGTTCCATAGTCACTTGGGGTGAAAAAGAAAACAGTTAGTCAATCTCTCAGGGATTTAGACACAGAATAATATATTATGCAAGTTTTAGCAGCGTTACTAATGGCCTTGAAGCACACAACTCTACTATGACTCTCACTCAGCTCAGCACATCGCAAATAAGATGACTCACGTATCCATGACACGGTAGGAAAACAGGGAGTCTAAGGAGTGCAGAGGCAGGTGCTAATGCAGTCACAGAGCACGCAGTCAGGGGAAGAGGAGAATTATAAAATCGTGAGCAAAGGACTGCGGAGAAAAGCAGCTTTCATGTTGGAAGACTTGAGAGTGTGGATGAAGTTGGTTTTTTCCTGATCTCAAATTGGAGGGGCTGGTGTGTGTAAAGCCAGCGGGAGAAGAGCCCCGCTGCTGGCAGCAGTCCCCTGCACTTCCCTGGGGAATCACAGCAGGCAGCACACGATGGCCTTTGCATGTTAGTGGTGAGTGAGGCCCTATATCTACAGCACATGATTAGATTAGACCCCAGCAAAAGTCATCTGGGAGCTCCATAAACTTAACAGTATTTATACGTGGGAGGACTTTCTACCCTGCTGGAACATGATTTTGTAGAAGCTATTAATGCTGACCACTTAAAGACAATTAAACCCATTGGTGGTTTCAGCTGTAGCAGTATTTTGCCCATTATTTAATAACTACCTTGTGGATGGGGAGGACTTTGATGGCTATTTTCTAAGCATGGTTTAAAATGGGATGGTGGAATAGAGCTCAGCCCAAATCCTGAACTCAACAGCTGGAGAAGCAGTTGTCCCTAAAGAAGACTTTGCAATTCTTCATGCTTTGGAGATCCACTCAAAACACAGTTATAAATACTGTTTAAAGCCAAACACTTTTGAGAAGTCCAATAATTATAAGGGTTACATCAGAAAACTGATGCAGATACCTTGAAATTTGGATGTTTTTGCAGGCCAGAGCACAGTAGGATGTTTAGACCTGTAGATGGGCCAAGGTAACACTACTGTAGAAACACAGACTGTGTAGGATTTAATTTTTACAAGTGGTTTGACCCAGCTGTTCCCATTTGCAGTTCCTTTCACCTGCCTGAAAGATTCTGGATGGTCAAAGGTTTATTCAATCATAACCTGTGGGATCTGTTACCTGAAAAATACAGCCCACACAGAGCAGGGACCCTAAATACACTGGGGAACATCAGGAAAAGTTCTGCATTTTCATTATTACAGATGGGAGACCCTTGAGATTAACAAGAATAGCACTAACGCACAAGCTTGAGTGACGTTTTCTTATGAGCTCAGTTGCACAAAGGACTGCAGAGAACTACTTTCAAATGACTCTGACACTTTAACTATTAGCTAATTTCAAGGGGTTTATTCTAGGCATTTCAACTAAGATATAGACATGTATGCGATGTAACATATAGATACGTAAGGGATGCACCGTTTCATTCTGCTGTCAGAGCTGATTAACATACCAGAGCAGGGTATTTTTGTACAAACCAGGATAACCTCCTGCCATATCCTGTCTCATTCCCATAGCTGACAGCCACTAGGCTGACTTCATCCTTATCTCCTGTTAAACACGTGTGGTTTGAGGTGATGTTATGCAGAATCAGAGGGAGTTTATGTTGGGATGTAAAACGAGCCCTTGGAAATCTCTTGTTGCATGGACAGTAGAAGGAAAAAGCTTTTTATCTGTATCCTTTGTCTTTCTCTGCATTATCCAGTGGAGGATCCTATAGTACTTGACAAAACCATTAGTCTCATAAATTTCCTGTGAAGAAAAGAGACTCGGGATTTAGCTGAGTTTCATCACTATGTTAGTAATATACCCATGAAATTATTTACTCAGGGTTACTGGGAAGGGAACACAGAATTTTGGATTCTGTCTTTATTCTGCACATATTCATGTGAACAAACAGTGAAATAGCAGGGATGTGACAAAGCCTTCTTCCAGATCCAGCTGGTGTACCCAAAAGGGTAATATAAACATGTTAATAATAAAGGCTCATATATTATCTGGAGGAAGGACAGTTTCGATGATTTATGGCGTGATCTTTTTCTGAAAGAAGTCTGTATGTCCTCATGAATGAGGCTGATTACAAGAGAGATGATAATGTTAACATTACGTTCATACATTCTGAGTGTTAAAGCTGCCGTGGGTAATAAGTGGCTAGTTTACTGAATGCTTTTTGCCATAGCTTGGCAATTTTAGATGGCAGTAAAGGCATTCCGATTATCTGTCATCCTGATTATTTGTCCATTTCTGTGATGGAAGCAGGTTTTTTGGAAAGGGACTGTGTGAAGGAAAGAAGGCTCTGACACAGTGGGAAGTGACGTGCAATAGCTGGAATTGCTAACAGCCAGCATATATCCTGTAACTCAAACCGGTCAGTTCTGACCCTGCCTTGTGATACTCTGCAGCACGAATGCCAATTAAATACCTCCAGAGTGCTTTCCTAAACTTGTGTGTAAGCTTTTGTCGCCTTCTCACTGTTGTCATATTCTCACAGCCACCACTCATCTCTTCCATTTGCTCCCAGGCTTTAGGAAGGAGGAGTGCAGTCACCCAGCTGTTTCTCTCCAAACCACAAGCTGTGCAGTACGCTGGTAATCCAAAACCAGAGAGGCCCCCACGCTCTGGGCAGCAGCAGAACAATGTCTCTTTTCACATGGTTCAATCCTTTACCTCTTCTTCCATTTTAAAGGAGTACACATCTAGCTTTCACAGCTGTGCACCTCCAAAATATCCATAGCCTAGTGTGAACTGAGGCAGAAGTGTCTCCTTGAGAAACCCCACCTCTGAAAGGCTCGTGAGCCTTCCCACTTCCACCCACAACCCCATTACAACGCTTCATGGGCCAAAACTCATGGACAACAGTGATGCGGCTTATCCATGCCCAAGTGCTCAGCAAAACATCCAGAAAAAAACCAGAGGCAACAGCATGATGTGTCCATATCCCGATGGGACAAGGGTGGGAATGAGTTACAGATTCCCCCACAAACAGCTCTGGTGACTGCTGTGTCCCCATACGCCTGTGATCCATACAGGGCTGTACCAGGGTGGCAGGAGGCTGTCTATCCGCTTCCTCAGGCCTCCCAGTGCTTCCGCGGTGACTCAGGTGTAACTCATACAGGTCTGACACATCCTCGGCATGGACATGACACTTGTCACCGCGCCCGGTGGCACCTTGTCCCCTCGGGAACACGAGGGGGTCAGTTTTACCCATGCAGATAGGGCACGCCAGGGTGTCCTGCAGGCTGTGGGCACTCAGGGGCAGGGACACACAGCGCATTCAGCCTCAAATTAGCAGACACCAGGAAGAAGTTCTTCCCTGTGAGGGTGC
>NW_009941147.1:2030-5662 GCF_000696875.1 Nestor notabilis | reverse complement strand
ACCCCAAAGCCCATGGTTTCACACCCAAGAAATGGGCTGAGGATATGGCGAAAGCCAAAGTAACGGGTCAGGCTGAGAAGCAAGGGGGTCAAATGGGAGGAGCAGAGGAACCATCAATCCCACAAGAGGCCACAATGACATCACTATTAAAACCATCCTGACCTCCTCCAAGGACTCAAAACCCAGTAATCGTGCCAGCCAAATCTGCAATCAAGAGACAACAGAAATGCCACATCGACATCTCTGGCAGCCAAAGTGGTACCCTTGTTTGGGAAAATGAGCAAGGTGTCAACTGTCTGAAGCTGGACACTAACTGCCTTTGGTGCATCACTGGTAAGCTTTTTCTTGTTGATAAAAATTCTCGAAATACTGAAGAAGCTCGACTTGTGGTAGCTGTCTCTCAGTCTTCCCGTGAAAAGAATGCCCTGTCCTTTCCAAAGTATTGGGCACCAAACCTCCGTGCATTATGTCAGATTGTGCCCATGGACATGTCGAGGATTTCCTTGCATGTGTCTCAGGCTTTTTACCATCTTCCACTGCATCCTCTTAGCGCAACTAGGCTCTGCATTTCTGGTGGACAATTGGTCCACTGTTTCTGAAAAGCTGCACTGGGGGTCAGTCTTAGCCCTTTACTCCTCCATCTCTTCAGCAATGCCCTCACAACCAAAATTGCTAGGTGCTTCAATATTTGGGCTTTTGCTTATACGGACGACTTCCTCCTCTGCCACCCAAGCTCTCACTACCTGACTTCAGTTAGCAGTGCTGTCTGCACTTTTCTTCAACAAGTAGGAGTTAGAATAAACTATGATAAACAAACTTCTCCTCCTGTAAATGAAATAAAGTTTTCATTTTAGTTTAGCCCTTCCCATAACTATTCTGGCATACAAGCTAGCCTTTCAGCATTACTTGACTTTCTGCTGCTTTTGTTCCCTCACTAATAATGAGGGAAGAAATTATGCCCGTGTTGTGTGAAGTGAACACCTCTAGGTGGGCACTTTACCCTGATCCTAACATAAATGCCGAGGCAAAGTCTCCTTTTCCCAGCTGAGAGTGCTATCTGTATAAGTAATAGCTTAAGCTTGTACAAATAAAGTTTAGAACAAGGTCATTCTGGTTTATCCAGGTCTTAAATAGAGCCTTCCTGCCAAAAGCCTGACTCAGCACCACCATAAGACTCTGAAAGGATTTCCTGCAGTTCCAGAGACTTTTACCATGACTATTCCTGTCAAGGTTGATTCATACCAGAGATCTTACTGAAAAAGTCACATCAAAATACTTTGTTTAGGTGTCACCCTCCAGTGAACAACTTAGTCTTCACCTACATGCCTTCTCCCTGGCTCAAGCAATCATTTTCCACGCTTCCTGCCACAAACAAAACCTTTATTTATGGTCAGTGACTGAGGTGGAATAATGCTGGATTTATTAAGGAATGACAGACAGGTACATGGTGAGGTTTGAACATTAAAGCCATTGTGGTTTCATGTATCAGCAGTGGAAGACAGGACCAGCTCCTTTTTCTGGGTCCAGTACAAGCTTGCTCTGGTATCTTTAGCACCATGGACTGCCATGCATGTCCATCCTAACTATTTAGACACTTATGGAAGAATGGAGATTCTTACCTCTACAGGAGGTCGTTAGGGATTACTGTTAACCCAGTGGGACTCTGATCTTAGTTGGAGAAGCTTAACATTGCTACAGTACAAGTAAATATAAACATTTTCATCATACTCTGTATGGAGGTATGTTCTGAAGAGATGTTGTTGTAGCAGCTGCAGCAATTCCCATACCAGGTTTCTCTCTGTTTGCCATGCTACTGATTCACTGGTCCATTTTTTCCAGGAAACCCCGCTTCTTCACACACAACCCCTGCCACTTCCCAGTGAAACATGAGCCAAACAACATCTGAGTAACAGTAAAACTTTTGAACCTGTTATGTAGGGGTAGCATTGAACTTGAGCAAAATACTTGTGGCCACACTGACGTTCTCAGCCCAGGTTTAGTCTCCTACTTTGTTTATAGGTCACATCTAATTGGAAACAAAACAGCTTTTAGTCCTTGTTACATTCTTATGCAAGCCAGCAGGGAGCTATGAGTTGACAAAACACAGTGAATCACTGCTGTCTTTTCCTCAAATTCTCTCTTAACAAGGAATTTCAGAGCATTTGCCTTTATGATAGATATCCACAGTCCTGTACAACTGTTACCTTCGCATAGAATATATGAAGAAGTAATCTGGATTTTACTACTCACAAACTCAGTCAAGGTATATTCAAAGAGAGACTCCTTAAAGCAAACTAAGATATCAGCAAATGCACAGCAAAAAGCCAAGTGTAAGGGGGTAGACTGGTGCACCACAGCACAACAAAATGGTACTATTTCCTGATGACAATTTAATTCCAGAATATAAGTACTTAAAAATAATTAGCCTTTAACCTTTAAGAAAACAAGTTGCTTGTTTGCTAGATATAAACTCCAAGAAACTCAAGCCTGCGGATGTTATAATGGATATATAAATGGTCCCCAATTGCCAAACAGGAACATTTTTTTAAACCTAAGGAATGATACCTCATGTGGCTACCATTTAAAATGTCTCTTCAGTGACTCCAGCATGTAAAATCAGATGAACATTGAAGAACATGTTACAGAGAGTTATGTCTGTCTTACCATCAGTTTTTTGGTTTTGCCAATAAGTTGAAGTAGGGGAGCAGATGTTGCTCACGGTGTGAATCCAGCTGGAAGACTCTCCACTGAACAGAAACTACCTACTAGTGTAATCTGTGATTTGTGTTGTGAACGAGGAATTGGGGGAGAAAGTCAAAGGAAAGAGCATATTCAAGCAAAATAAGATGCTGAATGTGAAACCTTGACCCTTTTTAAGGTGACAGAAAAATTTCCAGGATTTCCTATTCTAACCACAAGAAGAATGACTATGATAGTATACCCTCGCCAAGAGAAAAGATTAATGTGGTAAGGACCACAGCAAACGGGTGTAGGATCTGAACACTCATTATACAAGAAATGTCTCAGGGAAGAGGACAGTAATCTAAATTCTTATTGCCCTTCCATTTAATGCAGAGATTGGAGAGACAGTTGCAAAGAGGCTGCCTGCCAGAGACAGTAAAACAAATTTGAGAAAACAATCCCTCCTATCTTGAGATCTTTTCCTAAAATGAACTGCTTATTGCCTCAGCAAACAGTAGGATGAGTTGTTAGTGCATACGAAGCACAAAAAGTAGATATTAACAGAACATTTCAGATCAGTTCATCCGGCCTGGGAAAGGCTTTTCTCTCTGTTCAGATAGCCTGTTGTGTTTACAGACAGGCAACATGACTGTGAGCCAGCTGAGTTCCACTCTGCTGTGGCAGGATGGTTTCATTTTCATGACAGGATTCCATGGAGTCCTTATGGCTGTAAGGTAACACTAAACTAGTTTATGTCTCAGTCACACACCTGCCCTCACCACAAGAAGCCATGTTCTACATTTTGCAGCTGCACACAAGGTAATTTGACAGAGAAAGATTAAAATACTTTAAGTTGCTAATGCTTCATGTGATGAAACACGTATTACTCTTATAAACTAGGGTTGAATCTGCTGTCAGAATAAAGGAATCCAGGTCATCCGTGCCAGCTT
>NW_009941147.1:0-1999 GCF_000696875.1 Nestor notabilis | reverse complement strand
CATCCCCTTTCTTCCCCTCCCCACAGCCTCCTATGTTCCTTACAAGGAAAATAATACAGAAGCCATAGGGGACCATAAAACACTTCCCTTGTTAAGTAAGAGAACTGCCAGCAAGTGACCTAACGGTGAACAACTCAGGATGATTTTGATTAATAGAAGGTAATAGAAATAGAGTTGTTTCATATAACCTTTCAGTCTTCGGTGCTGTAGTTAGGTCCTCTATTAATAGAGCTGTCAGAAACATGTATTCGTGCCTGAACTGACATCAGGTACAGAAAGTTGAGTGAGTTAATTTAGTGCTGGCTTAACTGACATTGTGAACAAAGCCTGCCTTTTATTCCTGAAAGAGAAATGCCATCCACAGTAGTGTCACTTCCCATTAACATGCCTCGATTCCAATCTGGGTGACTGTCTCTTAGCATAGTAAATTTGCAAAATGCACTTGAACATGATAGACTTCTATGTTAAAATGGATAGATTGTTTTTTAAGATCAAATGATTCTGACTGAAGCAATGCAAAATAAATGGATAGATTGTTTTTTAAGATCAAATGAACCTGACTGAAGCAATGCAAAAGACAAATACAAAATATGTTTGGGAATTGGAGTCAACCTACTAAGGAGAAAGTCTATAAAGATTTTCTTTGGCTAAGAACAACCTTTATGAAATGAATTTCAGTAATAGAGTCATACACTGTGGTATGTCTTGTATCATCCTAGTTTAATCATTGAAGAAGACACAGATTTAATCAGAACTGCAAGAGTATCTGGGAATAATATTCTGATTAATTGTACTAGCACAGCAATGAAACTCTCAGACTATATTAGGCCTTACAAATTGCAGCATGGAGAATGACTTTAGCATTGCCAACTAAAACCATCTCCCTTCTTCATCATCTCTTTCCTTCACTGCAAGTTTGTCATTCACCAACAAAATAAACCCCTCGTAGGAGAAAAAAAAAAAAGAGGGTTGTTTCTGTAGAAAATTTGAATATTTTGGCAAATGAATACAGGATAAATCCCTTTGTAGTCATTTCTTTCTGCAATAGAGCAGGGTGTTTCCTGCTTTCTGTCATTGGTAATAATGGTTCATCCAATTAGCCAGAAACTTTATTTACTTGAGAATTAAAATGTAAAATCAAAGAATCCAACAGAATGCTCAAAGCCAGTGGCAGAGGAGCAGAGTTGCCCATTTCTTTTATTTTAGTCTCATTTATCACAGTATATTTTTCACAGTCAACACATGAATATACAATTTGTATTTTTGTCAGCCCTTCCGTGGGCATTTACTTAGTTCTTTGGGATAAACTGTCTTAATTTTTACCTCTTTCTCCCAGGTGTGCCTGTCATCAGGCTTGCAGTCGTCTTCCAAAAGCTCCTATTCTGAAGGCTTTTGCGGGAGAAGCAAAATCAAGCCCATGTCCTTCAGGGATAATGCTGGAGAGCCCCTTTACCTCACAAGCACAAGGGATTTGAATTTATACCTCTTTCTCTCTCCTGGGCACATCCTGAGCACAGTGGCACACTCCCCCTCACACGAGCATCCCCCTCACACCCACAGACAATCTCGTACATTTTGCAGCAAACCTGCATGAGCAGCCGCTAGCCCTTTTTAGCTTGTGCTAAAGCTGCTCTTTCTAGCCCCTCCTCTAGAAAATCGTGTATTTTGTTCGGCTGGGGAAATGGTAGCAGTCTTGAGGAGAGACAAAATGCCCAGATGACTTTTGTTACATACTGCCCTGTGTGTAATAACACCTCTTGTGCGGTGTAGCAGCTGAGGGGGCACGCGTGTCTCACAGGGAGCACCCAGCTGTCCCTCAGGAGAAGCCCCTCTGCCCTCAGAGGTGCCCAGCAGCGGCAGGCGGGGCGGCAGCAGTACGGCCGTGCTGCGGAGGAGGGCGCGCTATGTCCCTCCGGAGGAAATTCCTCCTCGTAACAGGCTTTTCTTCCCTCGCTGCTGCCTTTAAACAGGGGAAGTGCAGCGGGACCTTCCAAGCATG